>NC_091474.1:132217114-132394614 GCF_036971445.1 Narcine bancroftii | reverse complement strand
GCAGACACAGGAAGAACGTAGAAACTCCTTACAGACAGCACAGGATTCGAATCCCGGTCCCAATTGCTGGTGCTGTAAAGGTGTTGCGCTAAAGCTACGTCAACCGTGCCACCTTTCATGTTGTATAAAGAAGGAACGAGAGACAGACACTTTGGGGTTGAACAAATGAAGGCAAGATGTCTGATGGTGAGGCAAGTATAAAAGGAGTGGAGATATCTTGTCATCGCCCTGATATATTTTTTAAAATTGTGTTAATGCTCTCCCACTGCTTAGACACAAGAATTTGAAAAGAATGAGGTTACTATCCATACTTGTAATAGTTATCATACTATGCCCATGGTGCTACTTCAGAATTTAGCTCTGTCAGTTCAGTAAAGGGGCAGCAATCTGAACATTGGGCAGAAAATAGCTGGTTTCTTGCTCACCCTCGTTATTGTGTGTGACACGTCGCACATAAACATGATTAGTTATGAAAAGTAAGAGGCAAAAAATTGCCAAAGTACGTCCTTCACCTTGCACTAAACATTTGCAAAACCAAAGAGATAATTGTGGACTTCAGAAGGAAGTCAAGAGAACATGACCCAGTCCTCAGTAGGGGAGAGGGTCAAGAACTTCAAATTTATGGCTGTCAGCATCTCCAAGGATCTGTCCTGGAGCTTCCACGTTGATGCAGTCAGCCAGCAGCTATACTTTGTGAGGTGTCTGAGGAGAGTTGGTATGTCACCGAAGACTTCTTATAAACTTCTACAGGTGTACAGTGGAGAGCTTTCTGGCTGGTTGTATCACTGCCTGGTATGGAGGCACCAACTCTCAGGAGAAGAATGAACTTGGCCTGCTGCATCAGAGGCACCAGACATTGGGACATCGACATGAGGCGGTGTCTTAAAAACTCAACCTCTATTCTCAAAGACTCTATCACCCAGGCCACTTCTTCTTCACTCTGTTACCATCAGGGAAAAGGAACTGGAGCCTAAAGGCAAGCACGCAATGGCACAAGGACAGTTTCTTCACTGTTGTCATCAGATTCCTGAATAATTAATGAATCAAAGACACTGCCTTACTTTTCATGCACTATTATTTTTATTTTTTTTTTATCGATAGTTATGTTGTAAGATGGTTATAATATGAATGTTTTGTACTAATGATGCTGCCACCAAATAGCGAATTTCATGACTTGTTTATGACAATAAACTCTGATTCTCGCATTGAAGAATGGGGCCGTGGAGTGTTAGTGGGTGTTTCATGAGTTGCAGGTGATAAGATATTGAATTTGGAAATGAGAGTTCTTCTGGAACATTGAAATTATAGAAAAGAGTTAAGATTATACAGAAAGCTGGTTTGTTTTCTTATTGCAAAGTGTTCATTTATTTGTGTTTATCATGGAATGAAACGATTTTGTGGAATGGATGCTGACTGCATTGTCTGCTGAGTAAGATTTCTATTTTGTTTGTGAGTTTTATTTTAGTTGACTGCTTATTCAATCTGAGTAGTCATGGATATGCTTCTCAAGACTGTCATTGAATGGCACGATACAAGCAACCATGTGCGCATGCTCAGTTTGCCCATCATTTTACATTTCAAAGGCTAATTTGGGATTAGATTTTGCTGAAAAGCGCATGTCACTAATCCCTGCCAGTTGGATTCCCCATTTTGTTTTGCGCTCACTATTCCAGAAGTGAACGTATTTACTGCCCCTCTCCCATAATTTTTGAAAACATGCTGGTGTGCTGCTTTGTTGAGCTGATGGTGTAGACCCTGCAGATGTTCCCAAAATGTTTTGGGAAGGGAGTCCCAAGGATACAGAGAAAACAACAATGAGGTCAAAATGGTCAGGTTGGCATAGAGATTGGAGGGGAAATTGCAGATGTGGTGTACCCAGACACTAGAAGTCCTTGTCATCCTCTTTCTACAGATGCTGCCTGGCATGTCGTATCAATTTCTATTTTTGTGTTGGAATCCAGAATCCTTTGATTTAAAAAAAATTCATAAA
Source organism: Narcine bancroftii (assembly GCF_036971445.1). Classification (NCBI taxonomy): domain Eukaryota; kingdom Metazoa; phylum Chordata; class Chondrichthyes; order Torpediniformes; family Narcinidae; genus Narcine; species Narcine bancroftii. The sequence continues at coordinate 132,392,624 of NC_091474.1, read as the reverse complement.
TGTACTTATCTGACAGAAAATCAAGATATAATGTTCCCTGGCCATTGATCATAAAAATGTTAGATAATAGCAACAGGTATAGGCCACTTGGGTCTCTCAAACCTGCCCCCTCATTCAATATGATCAGGGCGGATCTATGCTCATCTGAACACCTCATCTGTGCTAGTTGTCCGCAACTCAGATTTCCTCAATCTTTCAGATGATTTGGCCTCCAGCACCTTTCCAGGCAGAGCATTCCAGTGATTTGCAGCCCTCTGAGAAAAGAAATTTCTATGTCCTGTTCTTCATGAATGTCCCATTCTTCTTGAATGTCCCATGAGTGCAAACATTTCAATATGTACTCTGTCAATCCTCCTGATGCTCTTTTATGTTTGGAAAAAGTTCACCCCTCATTCTTTTGACCTCCATGGAGCACTAGCCCAAACTGCCCACCCTCTTTTGTAAAGACAACTCTTGCATCCCTGGAATTAGTCTGGTGCATCTCCTTTGCCTCCAGTGAGGCTCTATCCTCTTTTAGGTCAGGAGATCAAAACTATGCACTGTATTTCATATGTACTATTACCAGCACCCTGTACGACTGTAACTATTCTTAAACTCCAACAAACTACTTGTCTTCATAACTTGGACCTGCTTGCCAACGTATTTTACGATACATGCACTGCAACACTGAGAACCTGTAACACTGCAACACTGTAAATAATGAACAATTGAGGGCCTTGAACCAATTGCTGGGATACTCCACTTGTTCCATCCTCCATCATGAAAAGGACCCAGTTTTTTCAACTCTTTGTTTTCTTCGTCGAAGGCTGTTTACGTCCTATGCTAACGCACTCCTTCCAATATCTCGGGCTGTTAATTTAGGCAGCAGACTTTTATGTGACATCATGGCAAAAGCCTTTTGAAAATCTTGATACACTGTGTCTGCAGACTCTCCCCTAACATTTCTCCCAGTCAAATCCAGACAGAACTCAAAGTATTTCAAATGTGATTTGCCTTGGATAAAACCATATTGACTAGGTTTGATTCAATTCTGCTGTCCTAAATGATTTAGACATTTCCTCTTAGATCATTGACTCTAGCTCAGTGGTCCTCAACCTTTTTCTTTCCATTTACAATCTACTTTAAGCACTCCCTATGCCATAAGTGTTCTGTGATAAGTCAGGGATTGCTTAAGGTGGTATATGGGTGGAAAGAAAAAGTTTGAAAACCACTGTTTTAATCGTACTATGTGCACTAAAACTCCAAAGGAAATGGGCCAGTGACAATTTTTCTCAAGCAAAATATTTCAGTAACAATTGGGTCCTGAGCAGTGATTCTCAACCTTCTCTTCCCACCTTGAGCAATCCCTTACTCATCACAGAGCAATGATGGCATAGGGATTACTTAAAGTGGTGTATGAGTGGTGAGTACCACTGGTGTAGCATCTTGCAAACAGTGTATGTGAAATTTCCCTACCACCTTCGCTTTTTGAACAGGTCAGGCTGGGCCATCATTAACTTAGATAGCAGCAGCTTCCGTTCTCTTGAGGCAAACTGCATTGTGTGATGAAGCAACTCCGTTCTCAACCATTTTCAAGCATCAGAGTACTTCTTTCGACATTACTCCACATGCCTGCCAGTCTCCGTGTTTAAATTTGTCATAGAGAAGCCAAAACAAACTTTGGAAACTGCACGCCAAGAACAAACTGGTTTGAGCAGTGCAATGAAACATTGCATTGTGCACAAGAGTTTCTGGTCGCATAAGTTTTCATTTGTGTTGGAAATTAGGAAATTTGTGCTGCATTATAACAATCTGCTTTGGCAAATGGCTTTATGAGCTGTTGATGGGATATTTGTTTTTTTTTTCATTGTTTTTTTTCATTGAACACAGCTTGTTCATACAAAGTAGACATCCAAAACAAAATCTTCCTGGATGCAATTTACCACCGCAAAAACAATCGGAATTTGTCCATTAAATTAACTTTAGTGGTTATTGCCATCTGTTCGCATTTAGCCCGCTGGGTAATTGCAAAGTTATAAAGTCTGGGAAATAGTCAACAAGCAATTTGCTTTCATAAATAAGGAGCAACATTTCCTCTTAACAACCCCACTCTTATTTCAAATTCCAACAAGAGGGGGACACGATGCTTGGTTTAAATTACCATATATTTTGGCGTATAAGATCACTTTAGATAAGATGGGTCCCCAATGTCAGCTTGAATTTCATATTTTTATCATATATCAAGTGCTTAAGACAACACCCCCTAACCAAGAAAATACGCATTGACTGAGCTGTTGGGCGTGATCAGAAGATAGGTGTTATCAATGACGACAAAGTGGAAGCCAACCCATCAGATTCTAACTGGGACCTGTAGGATGACAGTGTAAACCCGTGATTCTCAACCTTTTTCTTTCCACTCACATACCACTTTAAGTATTCCCTCTGCCATCGGTGCTCTGTGATTCGTAAAGGGTGGCTTTAGGTGGTATGTGGGTGGAAAGAAATCGTTTGAAAACCACTGTTTTAATCGTATCTAAGTGACTCGTTATGTGCACAGTTTCATAAGGCCAAAGGAAATGGGCTAATGATAATTTTTCTCAAGCAAAATATTTCAGTAGCAATTGAGTTTAGAGCAGTGATTCTCAACCATCCCTTCCCACTCACATCCCACCTTAAGCAATTCCACAGAGCACCGATGGCATAAAGATGACTTCAAGTGGTTTTTGAAAATGTTTGAGAACCACTGGTGTAAACAGTGAGACTGGATGTACTTGCTGAGTTCTTAACCTCAAGTGGTTATAGTGATTTTGAAGGATTTTAGATTTTTTTTACAATAAAAATTTCTTTCTAATATACCAGTAGCTTAAAAAATATTGTTGTAGGGTGGGGTCTGAGTTGGTTATGGAACCAATCGAGTGGTACTTTGAGTAGAATTCTAAGGTCACATTTCAGTACCTGGCCTAAGGCAACCTCTGTTTTCAACATGTCTTTTGGGTGCTTAGGCTGAAATATATAATATTTCCGTATGGTTTGGAAAACAAAATCCTCAAATCATTGAAGAAATTTACTGTATTTCCTGACATGACAGTGGTGCAAATGAAAATAAAAACTTAATTTTAGCACCAGCTTTGGGACTCTATTCGCCCAGTTTTGTCTGAAATGTCTAATTTAATTTTGTCGTTGATTCATTCACGTTCTCTATAAATATCTAATTACATGCAGTAGTTTATGAGAAGATGTTTGAGTTCCTACACTGATTCCAAAGAACAAACAGTAATAACAACCTGAGGTTTAGATAAGGCATAACATTGAACTTAACCTCAAGACTCTCCGCGGAGCGGCTGTAATGGCAGCTCTGCTGCTGGTATGAACCTAGGAGAGCAGAGACCAGAGATGTAGCACTGCTCCAAAGGGTTCAATTGCCTGGTCTGAGTGCCAGTAGTTCCATACCGGCAATAAACAGCCTGTTAGAGAAGCCAACTGTATTTTTAAACTAAAATCCTTCAACCGCAGGTCTGTGTGCAAAATGGTGACACCTGTGCTTGGCAGCAGTCACAAGAGGATGCAGACCAGCCAGGGCACCAAATAGGGAATGAACCCAACCTGTTGTGAAAGAGAAGCAAAAGAGATGGTGTCCACAGCGGTGGGCCAGTGAGGGGCTTGGTGGCTGAGGTACCAGTGGCCGACTTGCTGTCAGTGGACCCACACGAACCGAGGGTTGCTGGAGATCGTCTCATGTGAACCAGGTGTTGGAGCCAGGATTCAAGAGGGAGCTGAGGGCAAGAAGGGCTCCAAAAGTGTCTTTGGTGCTGAATACCTCCTGATCATGTCGGATGTTTGGAACTGGATTTCAGGTCACCAATGGATCGGACAGGAGTCTGTGTGGCTGCAGAACTGCTGGAGGAAAGTTGGTGGTGGTTTGCATCTGGGCTCGGATTGTTGATGTTTTGAACTGAATTGGAGTCTGAAGCAACTGCAGCGGCTGAGGGAGCACTTGAGGCAAATCAAGTGACTGTGAAAGGACTGTCCCTTGTTTTTCTTTCTGTCTGTAAGGTGCACTGGGCAATGCTCATGGTAAATCTTTGACTGCCTTATGGCAGTCTCAAGGCAATTTCATATAATATTACATTTCTGCTTTGTCTGATCTGATTGGGTATTTTAAACATTAACTTCTTTCTCTCTCCTCCAATTCAGTCATCTTCCATTTGTATGTCCTGCAGGGTGCAGTAAAGAGACCTTTAGGTGTTCTCTCTCGGCTAACACAATCACCATTGTGTCATTCAGTCATTGCATCGCTTCCCAATCACCAAAACCACCCTCCCCTGAAACCTCAGTCATATTTGATTTTTCATTTTGTCCAGCTCTGACGAAGGGAATTCTCAGCTTTGTTCTCCATGCTCACACTGCCAGTTTCAGAGAAGGACTTTGCTCGCACGCAGAACTAATATTGGGAGTATCAGAGCACACTCTGTGCCGCCAGCAACTCAAAATGTTTATTGATCTGAAGCTTGAGATGCAAACTTTGTTTTATAATGCAAGCTATTTGCTGTAGTTGCTGCCAGAAACATCATAGAAAGCATTAAGCTATCTTCTTCAGGGAGAAATTATTAGCAGAATGCAGAGATTTCTTGTCAGGATGTCACCTGTTTGGCCTTTTCTCCACACTAATTAAAGAAATATTTCACCACCACCAAGTTGTTCTCCTCCCACCTCCCTGGCATCCAATATACTGTGCTGCATTTTTACTCTCAATTGAAGCACTCTGTCTGGCAAAGAACCTTTCTTGCAGGAATCTATGTTGGTGAAGCATTTTTTTGGTAAATATCAAAGGTTTTGTAGGATGCCTCGATAACATTTGAGGGGAGAGGGCAGTGATGGAAGGTTTGCCTATTTTTGTCCGGTGTACATACTTGATCAGAGGATACATATGTGTTTTTGTGTGCAGGCCTATATGTTTTTACCTCATGAATGTATGCACATAGAGGTGTGTGCATGAATGTATATCTACTTGGATAAAGTGTATGTTTGCGTGGGGTGAGAGAGGGAGAGCGACTGCGCACTTGGAGAATGTGTGTGTCTGTGTGTATTTAAAACTAAGAGTGTTTGTGTCCAGAAAATGGGCATGCAGAATCTTGCAGCAGAGGAGGTTGCAGGGAAGCTAGAACATGCACAATATCAAGGCCTGCAGAGTCCCGTCCCAAAACATTGACTGACTATTTCTTTCCACAGATCTTGCCTGATCCACTAAGTCCATCCAGCTCTTCATTGTTTCATGAAAATAATTTGCTTCTGTCTACACCCCGCCCACCATAGTCTTTGTTAAAAATGTAAATGAGGATATACTTTTTGGTATTTAATTACAGATTTTTAAAATTTTTTAAAATAATGTATTTTTCCTCATTTATTTTTCAAGTGCATTTGGTCATTAGAACACAAAAGGCTTATCTCAGTACAATCTAGCAGAAGACCATCAGGGTGTCCTGTGGATACCCGCACGCCTGGTCAACACCTGCACACTTCTGCAGCTCAAGGAAGGCCAGCAAGTGGCAGCACCAGTAACGTGTTGTGCAGCCACAAGGAATCAGTGAGGCATTCCTCAGAAAGAGCAGTTCAGCCCATTGTATCAGAAGCCAAAATTGCCCACAAACTTGTCGTTACCAAAATGAAATCGATCAGATTTGTTCAAATGCATTCAGTGAAAACAAAATTTTCCAATCTTTCATCATTGTAAATGTATTTATCAAGCTGTCCGTCACTTTAGTCTTATTCAAATCCATAGATACATTTGAAGTATTAATGCTTGTTAAGATGTACTGACTATCTAATTTTATCTCTGTCTATTGAGGACTGTCTCTTGACCTTGTGATCCCCAAGACTTTCTGTTGGTCTCGACCACAGACCATGCCATTTCTATCCACAATATCAAAATCTCAATGCCTATTTTCAAATCCTATTTCCAGCAACACTCGTAGCAAGGCCGCTGGGAAGGAATTTCTGTCCATCGGGTTGGGATCCTGATGGACAGCCAATTGTGGGAGCTTTGGCATGGTATCAGAAGAAATATTTTGCCCTTTTCCTGCACAGGTTCATGGAAGTGGACACCAGAAAGCCTACCTGATGCATTGTCAATAACTCCAAAAGACTGAAGTTGAACGAATGGATTGGGTTTTATTAGCTTTAGAACAAAAGCACATCCGTGGTGCTTGGCTGTTCTGCACTGGGCGGGGGGGTGGGGGTGGGGGGAGGCTGTGGAACATTCTGGAGACTATGGAAGGAGCTACAGGAACAGTCGGCCAATGGGTGTGCGGAACAAACATATAGATACGGTGGTTTACCACATTCACTCCTTGTTTTTTTTTAAGAGTCTGGCAGGTGAAGTGGTGATGACACAGTTACAAATCAAGTCTATCAGGTGGCCTGGTTTTTCACTGTGACTGTTGTAATTCGGGCTGTGGCGGGGACCAGGGCAGTCTGGGTGTCTGTGTGCAATCATGAGCGTTGGGCTGGTGGGTATGCGGCAACAAGTCTGGTGTATCCTCTGTTTCGAGTGAGTTAATGTGGCATGGGCCTGGTGCATCGTGTGTGGATAGGGGTGAGGTGTAGAGTGATCAGTGTAGGTCTCCAGGGCCCCTGAGGGCACCAAATCCCTAATGGAGACAGTGTCCTCATGCCCATCAGGGTACAACACATAGGGGTATTGGAGGTTGGCATTGAGGAGATGGATCCTTTCGACTAGAAGGTCAGATGAGTGGCTCTCATTTCCAGAGTAGGACTGGCCCTATGGATGTCAATCATGCCGGCAGCGTGGTCCCAGTCTAAGATTTCCAAGGAAAGGAAAACATGCATTCATGTGGTGTGGCTTTCGTGGTAGTATATAGGAGAGACCTGATGGTGTGGAGCACCTCTGGGAGGACGTCTTGTCAGCAGGAGACTGAAGGCCTGAGACCATAGACCATGGCGTTCTCCCTTTCCACATGCCTGTTCACTCGGGGGTTGTAGCTGGTAGTCCTGCTTGTGGTGATACCTCTGGCCAGTAGGTACTGGTCCAGCTCATCCCTCATAAAAGAGCCCCCCTCCCCCAGTCACTATGAATATAGCTGGGGAAGCCAAATAGAATGAAGAGACTGCACAGGACCTTGATGACTGTGGCAGCTGTCAAGTCAAAGCAGGGCATGGCAAACAGAAAATGTGAGTGCTCCTCAGTAACATTGAGTAAATGTACATTGCGGTCCATGAAGGGAAGGGGTCCTTTGAAGTCAACATTCAGGCATTCAAAGGGGCAGGTGGCCTTTATCAATTGTGCTCTGTCTGGGCAGTTGAAGTGTGGTTTGCACTCCACGCAGACCTGGCAGCTTTTGGTCATTGACCTGATCTCTTTGAGAAAATGTAAGAACCTGGTAACTCTAGGGTGACAGAGATCATTGTGAAGGCCTGGTAAGCAGTCAATCTATGTACTGGCACAGGTCCCACGAGATAAGGTATCAGAAGGCTCATTGATTTTCCTGGGCACCCGGTACAGGGTATCGTAATTGTAGGTGCACAGTTCAATTCTCCACCTCAGTATCTTGTTGTTCTTGATTTTTACCCCACTGCTGATTATTGAACATGAACGCAACAGCTTGTTGCTCAGTTAGCAGGGTGAATTCTTTACTGGCCAGGCAGTGCCTCCAGTGCCGCACTGACTCGACAATGGCCTGGGCCTACTTCTCGACAGAGGAGTGCTGAATTTTGGGGCCCTGGAGGGTATGGGGAAAGAGAGCAATGAGTCTGCCCAACTGGTTAAGGGTAGCAGCCAGAGCGAATTCTGAAGCATCACTTTCCCCCTGGAACAGGATGAATTCATCCACTACATGCATTGTGGCCATGGTAATATCTGCCTCAATGTGGCTGAAACTGCACAAGTCTCTGGCATCAGAGAAAAAGAAGTAAATTTGTCAAGGGGCTGGGCCTTGCCTGCATAGTTAGGGACCCACTGGGCATAGTGAAAGAAAGAGCCCAGGCACCTTCTTTAGGGCCTTAAGGCTGTGAGGAAGGGAAAGTTCCAAGCGTGGGCACATGCAGTCAGGGCCTGGACCAATTACTCCGTCCTCAATGACACAGCCAAGAATGGCAAGGTGGGTTGTGCAAAATATGCACTTGGCCTTATTGCACGTGAGATTGAGCAGCTTGGCAATTTCAAGGAATTTTTGAAGGTTGGCGACATGATCTTGAAGGTCATGGCCGCAGATGGTGACATTGTCGAGGTACGGGAATGTGGCCTGCTGCTTGTACTGATCTACCATGTGCTCCATCTCCTGCTGGAAGACTGAAATGCTGAAGGAGACCCGCAAGGAGTGGTAGAGGTGGCCATCCGCCTCGAACCCAGTGCATTGGCGGTCCTTTCGGCGGATAGGGAGCTGATGATGTGTCGATTTCAGGTCGATGGTGAAAAAAAGACCTGATACTGTGCAATTTGGTTCACCATATCAGGTATATGGGGGAAGGGGTACGCATCTAGTTGTCTGCACCTATTAATGGTCTGAATGTAGTCAATGACCATCCTGTTCTTCTCCCCATTCCACACCACTACCATTTGTGGTCTCAAAGGAGCAAATGATCCCCTTTTTAAGTAACAGCTGCACCTCCACCCGAATAAACGCCCTGTCTCCGGCACTGCATCTCCACATTTTGGTTACAATAGGTTTATGTTCGGGGATGGGACTGGTGAACAACGGTGGTGGGAGGTGATTTTGAGCATGGAGAGTCTGCAGATTGTGCGTGATGAGTGACTCGGTTGCAGGCTGGATGTGATTGGGGGGGTGAGGGTGGCTGAAGGATAGGTGGAGTGCAGTGGGTGATTCGAGAACTGCTCTTTACAGTCAGTGAAGGGAGGATGGGGACCATTGAGCTGCAGCATCACCAAAGGTTTAAAGCAGTGGTTTTCAACATTTTTTTCCACTCTTTAAGTAATTCCTGTGCCATCGGTGCTCTGTGATTAGTAAGGGATTGCTTAAGATGGTATGTGAGTGGGAAGGGAAAGTTGAGAATCACTACTCTAGACCCAATTGTTACTGAAAAATTTTGCTTGCAAAAAAATTGTCATTGGCTCATTTCCATTGGAGTTATGAAACCGTGCACATAACGAGTCAATTAGCTACTGTAATGGATAAATATTGGGAGGAATTTGGTAAGATTACATACACACATTTTAAAACAGATCTTATTTGCAATACTAAGAACTCATATTCAGTAACATTGCAGGATCTATGGAGAATGTAACGCACATTTCACAAGTAGGTACTAATTGAAATTATGTCATGAATGACATAATCTATATGTTTGGAATTGGAAACAGGCTGGCTGGTTGGATAACTACAAGGCTTCTGACCTTTCTGCAAAGTGTGCACAGAAGGGTCACATCTGGGTTTTGTTTACCAAAGACAACAGTTTGACAAGAAAGATAACTCCTGTTTTTTGCTGAAGAAGGTGGGGTTTTTTGCAAGTGAGAGAGTCACATGTGCTTCGTGGCAGTTGGAGACAGAGAAAGAGAGAAGACCAGCTCAATAAGATCTGTCAGCCAGTGTGTGTGTGGCACTGAAAGAGACTGAACAGTCATGGCTGAAACAAGCCAGGAAAAGCTGGTGGGAAACAGAAAGTTCCAGAGTGGCCAATGGCTGGAATTGCTATCTGTCTGATGTTTATCTTGGAATAAGGGGGAAAGAAAGGAACTCTGTGGTAGCCTGAAAGAAAGAGAATCCTGATGGGGCAAGTTTCATCAGCAAGACATTGAGGTGACTAGTGGTGGTATCTCAGTTGTGGATATCCCGGAACAACAAATATCTCTCTCTGCAAACCCTACAAGAACCTTTCTGAGCGGTAAACATTTACCTTCCGAGCCTGGTGAACTTTATACATGTTAAATTCTGTGCACGGTATAAAAATTACCTGCAACCAGAGAACTTGGAAGAAGGAGAAGTGAGATTGAATTATGAACCAAAGAACTTTTCTTAACTTTACACACATAACATACACGTACACTTAGAATTAGAAGGGGGTTAATTTGGGTTAGTTAAGTATCGAGATAAGTTAAAGTTTGATTCTCTTTTCATGTTTAAAGATAATTAAAAACAAATTTTGTTTAAGTAACTACTTGTCTTGGTAAATGTCTATTGCTGCTGGGTTTTGGGGTCCTTTGGGCTTGTAACACTATGACTAAAATAGTGGTTTTCAATTTTTTTCTTTCCACCCACATACCACCTTAAGCAATCCCTTACTAATCACAGAGCACCTTTGGCAGAGGGATTACTTAAAGTGGTATGTGAGTGGAAAGAAAAAGGTTGAGAACCATTGGTTTAGATCTACACACCTTAGCATCATATCCCTTCCTCTTGCAGCTGGAGCAGACCATGTCTTTTGCTGGGCAGCGTTACCTTTGATGTTTTCCCAGCCTGCAGAAATAGCACTCCGGGTACTCCCAGAGTTGGGTCGCTAACTGCACCTGGCGCTGGTGATCAAAGGCTGTCATGAGGTACTGTTGCCATGATTGGATTGTTAATGGGGTGAGGGGATGGCGGCATGTCCCAAGGCTGTCATGAGGTACTGTTGCCATGATTGGATTGTTAATGGGGTGAGGGGATGGCGGCATGTCCCAAGATGGTGGTACACAGGCAATCATGAGGTGGCTGCATTGACACGTGTAGGCCTCCATATTCTGTGGGCCATTTCCAGCATACCTGCCAGCTCAAATGTTCTCCACAGACTGTGCTTCTCTTGTTCCAATCATCTTTGGCAGATTTAGTTCAACCTGATCCCTGCAACATAGGCATCTCTGATCAGGTCTTCCATGTACTCTGCAACTGCCATGGCCTTGCCTTCACAGGCACTTCTGAGGGTTCACAGGGGCCAGAGGAACTTGCTGTTAACTTTCCGGGTTGCTGCTTTTGGGTCACCAGGCGATGCCTGGCGTTGATTTCATTAATCTTTCATAGGTACTGTCCCTTTACTATGTCCATGACCTCCTGATACAACACAGCCTCCTGATCATGGAATACACCAGAATGCTGACTCAGGTGTGTAGTACCTGTAATTTGTCAGTCTCTGCAGGGTACATGTAGGAATGCCTCAAAACAGCGTAGCCAGAGGTCGAAGTTGGTAGATGCCTCAGGTGATTGAGGGTCGATTTCCAGCTTTTCTGGCTTCAGGATCTGCTCCATTATAAAACTAAAGCTAATAAAATTGATGCACCATCAATGACTCCAAAAGACTGAAGTTGAGCGAACTAATTGGTTTTGATTAGGTTTAGAACAAAAGCACAACCATGCTGCTTGACTGTTCTGCATTGGGCAGGGGGACTGTGAACCATACTGGAGCCTGTGGGGGGAGGTTCAAACAGACAAACATATATGTACAGTGGTTGACCACGCTACCTTTCCTTCTGTGGCTTCTTACAATATACAAATGTATTTCTATTTGAACAAATTTTTTTTTAAAGTCGTCTCTTTAGTTCAAAGTGATTTCCATCTTGATTGGTTGTCAACATTCACAAACCCCAAGAACAGTTTAAAAATAAACAAAACCAGGATTTCTCAACAAATCAGTGCATTTTTTGGAATGTTCCCAGCAAGAGCAGTTGTTCCTAATTTGACCAATTTCCTCTGAATGAGGAGCTACCTTGACATGAGTTGAAGATTAACATGAAAATATGGATTGAGAATGATCAAATGCTCACTGAAACATGACGTTGAAGAGTCTGGTCAGGTTTAAAGAACAGCTGGGTTTAAGAAGAAAAGGTTGTGAGCAGTTATCCATCAATGGATGTTCCAGTGTTTGTCTCACTTGTTTGTGTTTGATGATTGAGGAAAGCAGTCCTCCAGAAGAGCTTTTGAGTCATGTCGAGCTCATGAAATAGAGCATGAGGCATCCCAAGTTCAAATGATTGTCTTCAGGGGGGTATGGGTGTGTGTTTAAAATGCCCAGGATCACTTACACCATTGTTAAGTTGCTGGAGTTTCAGTGCTCAACTTGAGAGCACAGGAATTTACCAGAGCTGAGCCATATCTTAAATGGGGAGAAAATCAAATTTGGGGGGGGGGGGAAATGGGTAGAAATGTGTGAGATTTGTGTGTATGTATTCATGAGAGTTAGTAATATTGAACAATTAAAAATTTGGCTGCTCTTTCTCTAAAATAGTTGCTTTGGGATCTTTTACATTTAACAGAGAACTTTAAGGCCCCTATGAAAAATGATGGCACAACACTGTATTGGAGCATCAGCCCAGGTGTCTAATTTGATACAGAATTTGAAAAAAAAACTCTTGGAGAATTATTTTTCTTCCAACAATAAAGCAAGTTTTGGCACAATATCATATGAATTTCCTCATTGTTTGATGTTATGATAATAATTATATCACTTGTCACTTAAGAGCAAGTAATGAAGTGGTAATTCTATGATTATTGTAATATTGTGTTTGTTATTTTCATCATTATTATTATACTCTGTGTACTTTGAGATGCATATTTTCCTATTTCTTTGAACAGATGTTTCTTTGCATTCATTGTCGACGCTTGTTCCAATGCTGAGTCATCGTTGCTTGGCATGTACAATGAATCATTTTTAAGTTTTTGCACTCTTTGCCTATCCTGAGCAATACTTGAACATCATTGTCTCCATCTTTTGTGAGGCAGTGTGGTGAGATAACTAAGAGTATGTGAACAAAATATTTTTTCTGCATTTTGCCTGTGTTCTTAAGTAGCTGGTCCCATCAGAGCAGCTTAAGGGTTATCAGCTAGCTAACAGTCTGATGGTGATAAATTGATAGCAAAAGTAACTTGCCTTTGTGTAGCACCATTTTATGCAACAGAAATTCCTAGCATTTTCCCGTATAACCTAATACTGGGGCACATGATTATATTAGGGCAGATAGAACAGGCCCTTCAGCCCACATGTCTATGCAAAACATGATATCCACATCCAATTAAAACTCTGCTGGTTGCACTTGATATACATCTCTCCATCTCCCTTTCAAAAACCCTCTTAAATGCTATTATTTTATTTGCTTCCACCATTACTCCAGACAGCCAACTCAAGGAATCCATCTCTCTCTGCATTTAAAAAAAATCTTTGCCCTGCACACCTCCCTTAAAGTAGCTCCTTCTCTCCTTCAACACACCTTTTCGACTGTTCAACACATTTTTCCACATTAAATGAAAAGATTTTGACTCTCCACCCTATTGAGATGCTGCTCATCATTTTATGGACTTCTGTCCGGTTGCCCCTCAGCCTCTATGCTCCAGACTAAAAAAAAACACATTTGCTTACTTCTCCCCCACAACTCAGATCCTTTTAAAACAAGCAACATCCTGGAAAACCAACAATGGATCAGTTTCACAATTTTACTCATCAACGGGATTATACTATGAGTTGCATTTTCCTCTCCATTCACCTTGCAGCATTCCAAATTCATGTTTATTGTCACCTGATGGTACATTTACAGATGCAACAGTGCATCTCCGGACCATAGTACAGACACACAGTACATTCTACAAACAAATGACATATCTTGAGACGGATCCAAAATCATCATATAGAAACATAGTTTAGTTGCTTCTTAGATTCTTTAGTTGCCTTGCCGCCTGTAGGAAGAAGCTGTTTCCCAGCCTGGTAGTTCTGATTTTGTGCTCCTTGTGGAGGATCGTTGTCAATCCTCAATCCAAATTTTGGGGTGAGATCCAAATCAACAGTTTACTCTCCTGAGAAACGACAGTCTCAAACTTTAGCCAATTCCCTTTATTTGTTACACAGGTTTGTGGGAAGTCTGTCCCCTCTACACAGGATCCAGGAGCTCTGAGATACAAAAACATGGGTTAAAATTCTCTAATGCTGTCTGACATTAACCAGTCTCCAAACAGTCATCTCTGAGGCAGCAACTGTTATTCCATCTCCATTAAACTATGCAGTGTCCTTCTACATGATGCACCATATTGTGGACCAATCACTAAGATATTTCCACAGTTTTGATACCCCCAATTCCTGTCAATCACATGACTCTAGAGAGAAATTAAACCATCAGAAATTCATCAAATCAGATTGTCGTTACCAGGAAAACCCACATTCCAGAGTCTAAGTTGTCCTTGGTCTGAGCTGTGGAATTTCAGTGTTGGCTGTTGCCATGTAATACATATCCAAGGCTCCCCTGAGCTCTTTGCAAATGTCCCAGTATTAGCATTAACCAAGTTGTGTTTATGTATTAATATTTTGGTTCATTAGTTAATGTGTTAATGTATTTGATGTATTAATCAACACCAATCTAATCCATAAAGACCACTACTTCTACATTCCCCTTTGAGATTTTCACAGTCTCACACAATATAGACTCATGCAGATACAGTAAACATATCTGGGTCAGGGAGAAGTCACTATTACATCCTCTAAGATAGAGACGATAGATATACATGCAAATTAATATTTTATCAACATTCAAACAGAAAATTCTCATAAGATTTTGGATCTAATGGTAATCAGGTGAACTAAATAAAATAAACAAACTAATTCCGAACATGGGCATTATCTCCTTTCTCTTGTCCATATAATTGCACAGGCAGATAATCTTCCCTGTATTTTCATCCTGCTGAATTATCACTACACTTCCTCCTAACATTGTTCCTAGTCAATGGGCCAACATGGCTCTTGTACATGCTAGTATTACGGTTCATCCACAAATGGCCATGCCCAAGACTACAGTTGAGGGGATCAGGATTTGTACTGGCATAACTCCCCAAAGTCCTAATTGATCAGTGAGCCAAACTGCGAATGATTTTCCTTTACTTTTTGATGGGCCTAGTACATCATTAATTTTTTTTCAAAAGTATTGATGACATTTGTCATGTTACCTTCTGATCTGGGATCAATGTGACACATGCATCACCTGTGAAGTTTAATGCAATGCAAAGTCCACCCAGCTTTACCAGAATATAGTCTATTGTCATCTCATGATTCAAAAAGGACAGTCTGTGACATTTTCTGAGTAGCTGTTAAAATCTGGAATTCTTTAATGGTCTGGTTTGTGAATACTGACATGGTGTAGGAGATGTAATCTATATGATCAGCTAAAAAAAAAAGGGAACAAACAGATTCCCCATTTTTGTCCAAGTGTAATCTTTTAATGGAATGCTCCAACGTTGTGGAATTGAACCATTTCCATCTTTTTCCATGACAACTCAGGCATGAAGTTTTCCTCCATCTTTGGGATGAGTGCAAACCTTATAACATCCACTAGGGCACAACATCCTGATCCATTTATTGGCAGGAACCAGTAGGCTCATTCACTGAATAACCCGAGACCTGATCTATTGATTGGCATTCGCCAACTAAGAAGTATACCACCCAGAAAGATCTAGTCCACGGATATTTTCACCTCTGTTATCATAATATCTATGGTGTCCTCTGCCCCCCCCCACTCCCCTACCACCACCACCTTTAGTATTGTGTTCTATTTCAAAGGACCTATGCTGACAAGTGGACAGACCCATGTGTTTTCCACTGTAATTATTACATATACAATGGATGCCTGCTCTCCTAAGAATTCAGGTGAAACAATGTGCTCATTCTCATTCGGTTTTATCATGGGTAAAGCTTTGGTGCAGGCTGAATTGATGCATGAAGTGACATTTTCTGTACTTTAATACATTTCCCTCCCCAAAAAACTCTAACATTGATCAATTGCATTTGCACCTTTCTTCCGAGGCTGAGGGGTGAAATTTTGCACTTTGGGTTTTACTAAAGATGTGTAGAAGGGCTAATGTAAAAACCGAGCCTTGAAGTGGTTGAGTGCAGCTATGCAAGCTTCGTTGCATTCTGGGGTCCTTGGTTTCAGTTTAAATTCCATTGTTTCTGGTTCTGTTAAATCATAAATGCTGCTTTGTTTCTGATGGTTCCCTTTTTTAACCACTGCATAAGTCTCTGCCAGCGATCCTCTCCCAATTTCTCTCTTAAAATTAAGGCACAAAACCCTTTGGGATAGCATTTTGTCCCTATTTTCCCTTTCTCTACTGGGGCTCCACACCCCCATTCTATCTATACCTAATAAGAGCAAAAAGCATAGAATATAAGACAAAATACGTAAATTTCAGCATACTCTCTTATGTCTGCAATGATATTGTTTGTGCTGTCTTTGCCTTATATCTTTTCCTTTGGTTCCCTGGGAGATGGAACTCTCAGGCATCATCCTGACCACTATGGGTGTCGACAAGATCACCTGGAATGGTCCAATTTGCCTCAGCTGTTTCCACTTCCTTTTAAATTTCTTCGCATACACCCAATTTCCGGGGTTCACAAGCAGCTCATTGTCTTCCACTGAGAGTCCTCAAGCTTCTCGTACCTGGGAATAACTAGATCTGGCAGTCAATGTTAGTCCTTTCAAGTACCTTCCAAATTCATCTTCCAACACTTCTAAACTTGTTTCATTGCTATTGCGCTTAGTCATTGGCAATGACATTGCCCTCGCAGTAACCATCTCATGCGGAGTTAAATAGGTACATATATTTCGACTTTCTCATGGCCATGAGTGCTAATGACAGATATTTACCAGTTTAGCTTTCAAGCTACTATTACATTTTTATACTATCCCAGCTGATTGTGGATGATACACACAAGAGAATTTTTGTAATTCCCACAACTTTACACGATGTATCTGAATGTTCATTTGCAAAATTAGATCCATTGGCATTACTCAAATTCTGACAATCTCCAAACCTTGGAAAAATTTATTTTGCCCACACTTTTGCTACTGTTTTGGCGTCCACGTGCGTGGTGGGAAATGCTCAAACCATCTTGAGACCCTGTCATTTATTACTAGGCAGTACTGTTTTCCTTCTGCGTGGTTGATCATATAGTGAGTAAATGGACCCACCAGTAGCACTATAGAGTTTGGTGTGATAGGAACTCCTTTTTGTTTCTTGTCAGTTTTTGGCATCTCAAGATTGTTCAATTTCTGCATACACCAATGGTTCCAAATATTATTCACCATCTCTTCCCTTGCAGAGGGACTCACTCTGTGAGCCTGCTCTGCAAATTTTCTATATTAACAAGCTTAGTGACACAATTTTACCCCTCATAATTTGTCCAGGATTCACCATTTGTGTTTCAATCTTGTTTCTCACCAATTGTGGCCTGTTCTGCCTCAATCAAGCCCTGTAAGTACCTCTTTAACTTACACCAACACTGCTTGATTTGCCTGAGGCCAACAGTCCTGCCAATTATCAAATCTCTCAGCTGCTCTTTTCGTGGCCTAGTCAGCATGGTCACTACCAGTGGACACTCGATCAGTGCCTTGCATGTACTGCACATTTCACCCTTGCCAATTTGGATGGTAATTTTATGACCTCAAGCAATTCTTTAATCTCATACACATTTTCTCCCCAGGTGTATACGGAATGAGGATAGATATTGGCGTCTTGCCTTTCATACACACTGGATTGTCTCTGCCAATGCTTCTTGTACACTGAATTACCAGAATTAAATGTTTTTTTTCTTCTTCAGTCATCCAATAATTCCAGCTTTCTGCTTGTTTAATTACATCTCTGGTCTTTCTCACTCCTGTCATATGAAAGTTGGCCTCGAAGAGTAAGCCCACTCGGGGATTTGTTAAGGTGATGATTTCAAAATGGGTGGCCCCCAGATCCTGCAAGAGATTGTAAAGGATGAGAGGGTGGGTGGAGGGAGAGCAAACTAAATAGGCAAGATCAATTGAATTTGGGAGATTTCCTTCACAAACAGCGAGTGTAGGATCGTCGCTGGTGTCTGGCCTCCCTGTCTGTTAGATGCATACTGGCGGTAGTAGTTATCTTGAGTGATTGCCGCTTCCACTGCTCTCCTTAGCCATACCGGTTGTTCTCTTTTCATTCCATCTCTCTGTCTTGAATGCAGCCTCACGGCGTTCTCCGATCCGAATCTGCCAGTCGCTGTTGTGCTTGCTGTTCAGCACGTCTTCCATGTTGTTGCAGGTGATGACATTATAAATGCACAATGAGGCTGTGCCCTGTTATGAAAGTCCTCTATTATCTGCCTATATTTAGTTAACATTAGCTTCTTCATTGTGAAGAAATTTTTAAAATGTGAAAGAATATGTTGATACTTGGTCTGACTTCTGATCAAATGTGGAGTTATAACAGTTGAAAAAGTTCTTCTTTTATTGCTTCCACACTGGATATACCTGCTGAACTAATTGTTCCCCTCTGACTTGTCCATGTTCTCCATTTCATTGTTGGATCTGGAACATCTCGTGCTCAGCAGAGGTTGGCAGTCTTTTGTCTGTCCACGGCTGCAATTGGCTGGCATGCTTCTAATTTCACCAGCTCAAACATACATTTCTCACCATTTTTATTGTCTTTTTCTCCTTTCTACTTGCCATTTTTTAAAAGTTATTTAGTGGCAAACGTTTCTTGGGAGGATTTCTCTCATTCACAGCATCTGTGTGTCCCACAATTCGCCTCTTTACTAAAGGTGTTTCAGATGGAGGCACAGCCCACAATTCATCACTTGGGTATATCCAATGGCAGACACAGCCCACAAGTGGCAGCCTAAAGCTCACAGTGTTGCGGGCAAACCCCACGGGTAGCAGCCTGCAGCTCAAGATGTGGTGGGCACAGCCCACTTACTGTGTTGGCCTGCAGCTCATGTTGTAGTGGGCACAGCCCACTCAGTGTTGGCCTACACCTCATGATGTGGCGGGTACAGCCCACTCAGTGTTGGCTGACAGCTCATGGTGTGGTGGGTACAGCCCACTTTGGCAGCTCACTGTTCACCCTGGTGGGGGCCAGTGGTGGCCTTTAGCTCATGATTCACCTAATTTTTTGATAAAATGATTCCCTTCTCTTATTTTTCACTTATTCTCTTCTTCATCTCATCTTGTACCACAAATTATTTGATTTTTCATGCTTACAACCCTTTAAATTTGATGCATCTCTCTCAGCCATTCATTCCTCAATTCAACTCCTGATTTTAAAAAAAATCTCAATTATACATTTACCTACGACAATCTGTCACTCGCACAAGGTTGCACCCGGATCTGCCGGATTCTGTGGAGCCTCCTTCACAGACTTTTTTATGAAAAAGTTGTCTGCTTATCATATGCAGGATTGGCAGGATCTCTGCAGTCTGTCGGTCTCCTTCCAAGGTCTCGCAGAGATAACGGACTCCCGGCTGGGTCGCCAAATGTGGAGGATCAGTGTAAATCCTCGATTCAGATTCTGGGGTGAGATCCAAATCCAAAGTTTACTCTCCTGAGCAATTACTTTTTGTTGCCAATTCCCTTTATTTGTTACCCAGGCCTATGGGAGGTCTGTCACCTCAGCAGAGAATCTTGGGAGCTCCCCGAACAAACAAAGATGGGTTTAAATTCTCCAACGCTGTCTGACATTAACCAATCTCAAAACAGTGATCTTCTCAGCAGCAAGTATTATCCCATCAGCTTTAAACTAAGCAATGCTCATCCACAGGATGTACCTCATTGTGGACCAATCCCACTGACACGAAGGTATTTCCGCAGTTTCCATTCCCCTAATTCCTGTCAATTGCATGACTCTGGACAGAAACAAAACTCAGAAATTCATCAAGTCAAATTGCCATAACCAGGACAACCTAAATTGCAGAGTCTCGGCTGTCTTTGGTCAGGGCTGTGGAATTCCAATGTTGGCTGTTGCCATGTAACACACATCGTATTCCCCCCACCAAGCACTTTCCAAAGATCCCAGCATAAGCATCAACTAAGTTGTATTTATGTATTAATATTTTGGTTAATTAATTAATGTGTTCATGCATTTGATGTATTAATCAACACTATTCTAATTCTTACTTCCACATCCTGTACCACAGTGGATCTCGACCTTTTTCTTTCCACTCACATACCCCTTTGAGTATTCCCTATGTCATTGGTGCTCTGTGATTAATAAGGGATTGCTTAGGGGGTATGTGATTGGGAAGGGAAGATTGAGAATCACTGGTCCAGACCCAATTGTGACTGAAATATTTTGCTGGAGAAAAATTGTCATTGGCTCATTTCCTTTGGAGTTATGAAACCATGCACATAACGAGTCAATGAGGTAAGATTAAAACAGTGGTTTTCAAACTTTTTCTTTCCATTCACATACCACCTTAAGCAATCCCTTACTAATCACAGAGCACCTATGGCATATAGAATCCTTAAAGTGGTATGTGAGTGGAAAAAAAAGGTTGAGAACCACTGCTGAAGGTAGTGACTCAAAGATACCACAGACTGAATGTTAAGAGTCCTCCTCAATATTCTCTGTGCCATCTTTAAGCTCCACTCCCTGTAGACATCATCAATAGACGGAAAGGAGACCCTAGTGATCTTCTCGGCAATTTTAATGATCCTCTGTATAGACTTCCATTTGATTCCTTTGCAACAACCAGACCACACAATGATGCAGCCAGACAAGGACACTCTCAATTATGCACCTGTAAAAGGTTGTCAAGATGGGGGCCAGTAGCCTTGCCCTCCACAGCCTCTGAAGGAAGTGTAGGCGGTGCTGCACCTTCCTGACTAATGAGGAGTTGTTGAGGGTCCAGGAAAGGTCGGCCTTTATTTGTACATCAAGGAATTTTGGACTCTCCACTCTTTCCATGACAGAACCATTAATATGTAGTGGAGAGTAGACAGTCTTTGCCCACCTGAAATCCAAAATCATCTCCTTTATCTTTCCACATTGAGACCCAGGTTGTTGTTCTTGCACCATTGTATATGAGCCTTTTAAGCTAACTGGTTATTGTTGCTGATGAGGTCAAGTGCTGTTTTATCATCCTCAAACTTGATTCTGTGAGAACTGAATTTGGCAGTGCAATCATGAGTCCGGTGAACCATAATGGCCTGAGAACACAGCCCTGATGGACATACTGTGACCTTTCCATCAATAAGTGGTGAATCCAGTTGCAGAGAGAGAGAGATTCTGCGTCCCAGCGAGGCCAGTTTATCCATGAGCATCTGTTCTCTAAGTGGGTCAAGACAGAGTACAGGGTCAAGGCTATTTCATCAACTGTGGACATTTGTATGGTAGGCAAACTGAAATGTGTTCAATGTCACGGGAAGATGTGAGCTGACCTCTTTGATATGTTCCATCACCAGCTGCTCAAAGCACTTAATGATCATAGGGCGTCAGTGCCACTGAGAAGTGGTTATTTAGCCTGGTTACTGTCACTTTTCTGGGCACTGGGATGATGGTGGCTGCCTTGAAACCTGCAGGGGCGGTGAGATGTTATGGATGGATATCTGTCAGGGCCTCTATCAGCTGGACCTCAATCCTTCAGCACCTGAAAAGTATTTTGTCTGGTGCTGCTGCTTTGTATGGTTCATCCTCACCTCAACCACAGTTATGCAGGATGCCTGTTCATCAGGGGAGATGGAGCTTTCTTTGATGTCATCTTGATTTTCCCTTATCAGACTGTGTGTATAAAGTGTTCAACCTGTCAAGAAGGGAAGCGTTATTTTGTCGCTGGCCCACATGATTGATTTACAGTTGCTGTGTCACACAAATAGGACTCTGTAAACCCATGCTTTACCTTCCTGATTGAATGGGAGAGCTCAGCTCTATCTGATCTTGTCTCCTAACCTGAAATTAGTGGCTCAAGCTCTGCAAGAATCAAGAACCTTCGCACTTACCCATGTTTTATGGTTTGCCCTGGCAGAGTAGCGCTTGATCACTGTGACATTCTCATGGAATTTGTGTGAAACAAGTCAACAAAAATCACACAATACTTTTTCACCTCTAGTTTCTTGACATTGCTTTCACCATATGGAAAATGTTGAGGCCATTTTCTGGGAAGTTAACAATCCCCAGGGGTCACTTGTATTGCATTTGGTTTTCACCTTGTGACTCCTCTACATTGAAAATTGAATAACCGGTTTGTACTGCACCCACATTTAGTCAACAAGGTGGCATATGCTTCACATGGTCTTTCTCCCACTCACTCCCTCTTGATCTATCTCTCTGGAGCATTCCACATTGTTCCAGTGAGACACATTTTAAGCTTGATGAACAGCTCCCCGTCAATCATGTGGGGCACATTGCAGTCTTTGGGACTCAGTCAACCACTTCAGAAATGTTTCCGTTTCAACTGGAGCATTGGAGAGAATGAAGCAAAGAAAACCTCCTGACATCAATATTTAAGAACATTGGAAGAGGGTTTTTTGTTGCAGATCCGCAAAGGTGGGGTCAGGTACGGGTGGAGAGATGCACACTTAGGTGGTCCCAAGCCCCGTAATGTCACAGTGGCACCAAGAGAAGTTGAATAAACAATGAGCTGCTGGTGGAACTCAACAAGTCCGATAGGATCCTGAACTGATGAGTCAACATTTTGGGTCAGGACCCTTTTATAAAGACCAAGATTAACAAATCGTATAAAGAAGGGGATGGGATATGGGGGAGAATCCCAGAAGTGGCAGGGTACAGGACAGAAGGAGTGACAGGTGGAGAAAAAAATCATGAGGGATGAGAATGGGGGAAAGAAAAGTTTGAGAGGGGGGAAACATCTAAGAACAGGAATAGATAACGAATAGGTGAAAACAGTGGAACCAGACTAGGGTGGGGTTACCAAAAATTGGAAAATTGATGTTCACGCTTTTGGATGATCAGGAGGAATATGATGTATTGTTTCTCCTCAAAATTGGCAATTTTTACCCGTGGGTGTGTTCTGACCTATTGAGTTCCTCCAGCAGTTCAATGTTGCTCAAGATTTCAGCATCTGCAGTCTTCATTTTTCTCCATAATTACCCCTTTTGCTTCCCTTGTCCTACACAATTCAATATCCTTCTCCCTTGTGAATACTGAAGAACTTGTTCAATATCTCCCCCATCTCACTTAGCTCCACACAGAGTTGTCTGCTCTGATTTTCTAAGGGACCAATTTTATCATTCACTCTCCTTTTGCTATTTGCATTGTGTGTTTTCACTTGAACCATAAGGTCTACAGATTTTTGTGATTTACTTTCGTTATAGGCTCCAATCACCAGCTGTCGATTCCAACCATGTGGTGAATATTGCTGTGTTGTCAGACATGTTGTTGAAGGGCAGCTCGGGCTGCAAAATGTGAGAAGGACACAGATTGGTCCAGGGGAGGGTGGGGGAGAGAATAAGAGGTGAGAGTGCGAGAGAAGGGAAAGAATATGCTGAGGAAGATCATATGGCCAGGGAGAGGTGAGGTATTAATGTAGACATACCTGTCATGGGAAATTGCCAAAGGAATATGGTACAATTGTGTCAGAGATTGCAGACAGATTTTTTTTTCACATCTGCCAAAACACACCCAAGAGAAGTGTTGCATCATCTGTCGATCTGGAAGAATGTCTGGAGCACTGGTGCCTCATTTAGCACTCAGAATGTGTTCCTCAGCAGAAGTCTACTGGCTTAATCACCTCTGAAACTGGTCTATCTTCCATACAGATATATTTACTTGAATCATTATTTTCCATCTGCGGGCGATAAATGAATGCTTTATTAGGGATAAATGTGGGGCATTACATTATTTATTAAGCAGTGAACATGCAGTGTAATTGAATACAAAATGCAATGTAAACTGACAAGCATGAACACAAAAGGATCCAGAGGAGTGGTAGAAATGAGAGACAAAAGGGAATAGATATTAGGTGGGCTGATGACCGGTGACAACAAACATGACTGGGTGAGATTGTGATTCTCTTTGAATTCCAGGGTCAACGTGCTTGCATCATCTTCTCACTCAACATTTCTTTGTCGCAGGAGTTCCTGCTGAGTGCAGTTCTCTTCACTGACAACATGTGTTCCCACTATGGGTTCTCCTCTGAAGATCAGTCAGTATCCTCCTCAATCTTTGCGATATCTTCTCCACCTGTTGCTATACTCGCGTTTCTTTCAACTGGTGTCACCACTGTTTTAATGCCATCAACTTCCACCAAAACAGTTTAGTTCCAGTTCTTGCAGTTCCTGACCTCATTCTGCTGACCCTATAAGACTTCAGCAGCTCTATTACATGATCAGTCTCAATCTTGTCCACTCCTTCTATGGCAACAAATTCCACCAAGTACCATTCGTGGAGATGTGGGTGTATTCCTCCCAAGGTACCTCCGTGTCATCAATGACCTGCAAAATTCTTTAACTAGCTTATCGATTTGACCACCTGTCGGATCAGTCACCCATTTGAAAGTGTGTTGTAATTAACAAACCTTGAAACTGTGTAAGATATTCTAGTCCATTGGCTGGATAAGATTCCTTGTGTTCAGCAATAGGTATACTACCCCCACAAGAAGTGATTAAAGCTTGGAATGCAGATACAGCAGGCAGTGAAATGGCATGTAGGACTTCATTGTGAGAGATTTTAAATATAAAAAAAAGGATGTCTTATGGCCTTTGTCTTGCACCTTTGTGAGGTCACACCTAGAAAATTATGTTCAATGTTGGTCTCCTTACCAGAACAACATTCTTCCTATTGCGAGTGTACAGTGAAGGTTAACCAGACTATTTTTGAATTGGTTTCTGGCCATGATCAATGCATGAATCATGTGTTCTGTGGGTTTACGTTTTTTTTTAAATTTGATTGACATTTAGTAATTAAAGGGGAAACACATAGTGGTGTTATATGGAGGTAAGTCAAGAAACACCATGGAGATTGGGGCCTTTTCAACAGAATCAGGATTTAGTGACATGAAGTTTGGTGTTTGGTTGTGGCAGTATCATGGTGCAAATATTCATAATATAACCATCTTATCGCATGACTATATAAAAAAATAGTAAATAAAGGAAAGGCAGTGTCCTTGGTTCATTGCTTATTGAGGAATCTGATGGCAGCAGGGAAGAAGCTGTTCTTGTGCCACTGAGTGCTCATCTTTAGGCTCCTGTTCCTTTTCCCCAATGGTAGTTGAGTAAAGTGGGCATGGCCTGGGTGGTGGGAGACTTTGAGGATAGAAGCTGCTTTTTTAAGACACCGCTTCTGGAGTTTATTCTTGTCCTGAGAGTTGGTGCCTCTGGACCAGGCAGTTATGCAACCAGCCAGAATGCTCTCCACGATACATCTGTAGAAGTTTTTGAGAGCTTTGGTGACATACCGAATCTCCTCAGATAACTTACAAAATATTGTCACTGGCGAGCCTTCTTTAATAAAGATAAAAACTCTTACTTGGCAGGGATAGGGAGGCCCTTTGGGAGAATAATTACCTTTGAACATTATGTGGTCTGGGACTGCCAACACTCTGTACTCACCTTGATATGCTTCACAATTCATTGATAAATGTATGGCAAGTCCCGTGCTGATTCTGCATCAGTTTGAACTGAGTGTCAACCCCTTGGTCATTCATGTGATCATGAAAGTATGAGTTGAGGTTTTGCTTTGAGATGGCTATTGCTAACAGTATCAACTGAATGCTAGTAAAATGGGATTATTCTGACAGGCACCTGCTCAGTTTATTGTAAAAATGCACAAGAATAACAATTGGATTTTGGGTGCATCCAATTAATTGGATTTACCAGGCAATACATAGTCTGAGTCGTCTTCAACCACCCCATAAGAAATAGGTAACTTAATTTATGATATAGCATGCCTCACTCTACATTCAGGGTAGCTATCCTTGTTTGGGTTTTTTGACTGAATACAGGACATTCAAACCTTAACACCTCTGAAAACAAATAATCCACTGAAACTTCATGCAAACCCATGGACTACTACAGCCACCTAAATTAAATCTCCTCACACCCTGTCTTTTGTACAGATGCTATTCAGGACTTCAAAAAATGTGGCTTTCCCCCCTATTATGGTTGATGGAGCCCTCTCCATCTTCCATGTTTCTGCTCAACCTCTGCCTCCCACAAGATAGAATGAAAAGAGATCACTTGGTCCTCATCTCTATTCTTCGCATCCAGCAAGTCATTCTTTGAAATTTTCACCAGATAAAACCTGACTCCACCACCTGCCCTTTTCTGCTTTCCACAGGGACCCTTCTCTCTGTGACTCCTAGTTTGCTCTTTCCTCTCCACCCATCTGTCCACCTTCCCAGGGTCATTTTCCTGCAACTTTTGGAGATACACCTATCTATGAGGAGATGCACCTCAACCATCATCTCTGTCCTGTCACAAATGACATCACAGTCAAGAATGATGAGTCAGAAATTTAACAACCAATAAATGTGCTGTCAACAAATTCCACCTCCCAACAAATATTCCATTGTACTGTCACAATGCAGGAATGAATGCAGTAAAGATTCACGAGAATTGGTTGGCTTGGAATGAGAGACTGGATAGGCTGGTTTATTATTTTTTTTCCCTTGCAACATAGGTGACTAGGGCATGTCCTTAAAGAGATTATAAAATTTGGTGAGGCATAGAGAGGTGAATGGTCATAGACATTTCCCCATTCCAGAGGAGTCCAAATCTTGAGGTTTAAGGAGAGAGGAAAAGATAAAAGGGCATATCAGGGGCAACATTTCCACACACCGGGTGGTGGGTAAGTGTTACAAGCTACCAGAGGAGGTGGATTCAATTACATGGTTCAAAAGGTATTTTGATTTGTGTGAGGACGGTTAAAGGTTCAGAGGGATTTGGGACAAACACAAGCAAATGGGACTAACTCGGGTCGGTATTTTGGCCAGCATGAATAAATTGGTTGAGGAGTCTGTCTCTGTGCTGTATTGTTCTGTGATTCTGCATCCTCTTTACTCGCCTCACTAACAATCTCCACCACTCATGCCTCATGGCTGTCATCCATTGACAGGCACACACACTTTCCACTGCTGTAACATTTGCGTCCACTTCTCAGACACTAAAGTATTCAACTAGAGGCCACAAATTATCCTGATAAAATGTAGCATTCTCACTTACATATACCTGTCTCTTGATGGATAAAGTGACAATGACACCAGACTGATGCACTAAACAAAGCACTGACCTTCATTGGAATGGCTGGTGCAGAGTTTATACTCATCAGTAAAGCAGCAATTTGAAGACGATGGTGTGCTCATATTTAATCTGTTTCTTGACATTCATTCACCCACCATTCTCTTCTTTATGGGAGTTTCTGCACATTGTTTTCAGGACTTTCAACAGCTTTCAGATTTAGATTTCAGATTTACTGTCAGAGAAATATATGAGAATACACGCAGCCCTGAAATACTTTTTCCTGCAGGTGAGGTAGAATTGCCACTGATTGGTCATGCAAAAAAAAACCTGAACTCCATGAACACATGTAAACAAATAAAGAAATGTGAACAAACTGCAATACTGAGAGAAAACAAATCAATAAAATGAAAGAGTCCATAAATGAGTCCCTGATTGAGTTTGTTTTGAGGAGTTTGATGGTGGAGGGGACCAGCTGTTCCTGATCGAGTGGAACAAGTCTTGTGGTATCCATACCACATTTCTGATGGTAGCAGTGCAAATAGACCATGTGCTGGGTGGTGTGGATCCTTGATGATTGCTGCAGCTCTCCGACGGCAGCATTCCCTGTGGATGTTCTCGATGGTGGGGAGGGTTTTGCGTGCAATGTCCTGGACTGTGTCCACTACATTTTGAAGGGCTTTATGCTCAGTGATATTGGTGCTCCCACACCAGACCATAATGCAGACAGTTAGCACACTTTCCACCACACATCTGTGGAAATTTGCCAGGGTTTCCAATGTCAGACCAAACCTCTGCAAACTTCTGAGGAAGTTGAGGTGCTGATCCTCCAAGATAATGACTCCCAACAAATTAAATTTGTTCACCCTCTCCATTTCTGATCCACCTAACATTACTGGAAACTAAATCTCTGGTTTTCCCTTCCTTTTTTTTTATAGATTTTTTTTAAATTTTTCACACTGTGAACCATATCAACCAAAATATATACAAACATTTCTCAATAAATATACACAGTGGCATTTTCTCACTTTCCCCCCCCCACACCCTCCCTCCCACCTTCCCACCCCCTCCAAGACCAATAAATATTCAACATGTACAATACAATAAAGCCATAAAACAATGAAAAAATAAACAAAAATATGCATCATCTGCTTTTACACACAGAATCAAATCATTTTGTCTTCTTATCATTTTAGGGGGTTGGAGGTCTGAGGCAAGCCCTCTTTGTTATGTTCCATGTACGGTTCCCAAATTTGTTCAAATAATGTGACTTTATTTTTTAAATTATTTGTTATTTTTTCCAATGGAATACATTTATTCATTTCCATGTACCATTGCTGTATTCTTAGGCTCTCTTCCATTTTCCAACTTGACATTATACACATTTTTGCTACAGCTAAGGCTATCATAATTAATCTTTTTTGTGCTTTATCCAATTTGAGGCCTAATTCATTACTTCTTATGTTACTTAAAAGAAAGATCTCTGAATTTTTTGGAATGTTATTTTTTGTGATTTTATTTAATATCTGATTTAGATCTTCCCAAAACGTATTTACTTTAGTACATGCCCACATTGCATGTATTGTTGTTCCCATTTTCTTCTTACAGCAAAAACATCTATCTGATAATGTTGGATCCCATTTTTTAAATTTTTGACGAGTGATATATACCCTGTGTAACCAATTATACTGTATCATGTTCTTCATAGATCCAGAACATAAATTTTCCCATGTTTCATTTTTTATCTTTATGTTTAAATGCTCTTCCCACTTTTGTTTAGGTTTATAGCTTATTTCATCATTTTCCTTATCTCACAGCTTAATGTACATGTTCATTATAAATCTTTTTATTATCAGTTTCTGTAATCACATATTCAAAGCTGCTTCCTTCTGGTAATCTCAATCTGTTCCCCAATTTATCCTTTAAATACGCTTTCAGTTGGTGATATGCAAACATTGTACCATGAGTTATTCCATATTTGTACTTCAACTGTTCAAATGTTAATAAATTATTTCCCAAAACACAATTTTCTATTCTTTTGATTCCTTTTCTCTCCCATTCTCTAAAGGAAAGGTTGTCTATTGTAAAAGGGATTAATGGGTTTTGAGTCAATAGCAATTTTGGTATTTGGTAATTCATTTTTTTCCTTTCTAAGTGGATCTTCCTCCATATATTAAGTAAATGATGCAGTACTGGTGAGTTTTTATATTGCATCACTTTTTCATCCCACTTATTAAGTATATGTTCCAGTACCCTATCCTCGATTTTATCTAGTTCTATCTTAGTCCAGTCTGGTTTTTCCCTTGTCTGGTAAAAGTCTGATAAATACCTTAATTTTGTGGCTCTATAATAATTTTTAAAGTTTGGTAACTGAAAACAACCTTGGTTATACCTCTCTGTTAATTTATCTAACGCTATCCTTGGTTTATTACCCCTTTTCCACAAAAATTTCCTTATTATTCTCTTTAGATCATTAAAGAACTTCTCTATTAAGGGAATTGGTAATGTTTGAAATAAGTATTATATCCTTGGGAACACGTTCATTTTAATGCAGTTTACCCTCCTTATCAATGTTAGCGGTAATTCTTTCCAATGTTCTAAGTCTTCCTGCAATTTCTTTTTTAGTGGCTGATAATTTAGTTTGTACAAGTGGCTTAAGTTATTATCTAACCTGATACCTAGGTATCGGATTGCTTGTGCTTGCCATTTAAATGGTGATTCTTTTAAAAATTCTGTATAATCCACATTACTCATTGGCATCACTTCACTTTTACTTGCATTGATCTTATACCCTAATATTTCTCCATATTCCTTCAATTTCTCATGTAATTCTTCTACTGATATTTCTGGTTCTGTTAGGTATACTATGATGTCATCTGCAAATAAGCTGATTTTATACTCCTCCTCCTTTATTTTTATCCCTTTTATTTTATTATCTGTTCTTATCATTTCTGCCAATGGTTCTATTGCTAAGGTGAATAATGAGGGAGATAATGACATCCCTGTCTAGTTGACCTATTTAATTTAAATTGACTCGATACATATCCATTTACTGTTACCTTTGCCAACGGTCCATTAGACAATGCTTTAATCCAATTAATATATTTTTATGGTAGATTGAACCTCTGTAATACTTTAAATAAATAGTTCCACTCTACTCTGTCAAAGTCTTTTTCTGCATCTAAAGCAACAACCACTGTTGGTTTCTTATTTCCTTGAACCGCATGAATTAGATTAATAAGTTTACAGACATTATCCACTGTTTATCTTTTCTTAATAAATCCAATTTGATCTTGTTTTACTATTTGTGGTACACAATTAGCTAATCTGTTTGCTAATAATTTCGCTATTTTATAATCTGAGTTAAGTAGCGATATTAGTCTATATGATGCTGGTGTTAATGGATCCTTCCCCATCTTTGGTATTACTGTAATTATTGCTGTCTTACATGAATCTGGCAAGTTTTGTGCTTCTATCTGTAAATGTTTATAGAATTCTATTGGAAATTCATCCTCTCCTGGTGTTTTATTATTTGGCAGCTTTTTTAATATATCCTGTACTTCCTCTATTTCAAATGGTTTTATCAGTTTGTTTTGTTCCTCTTCTTGCAATTTTGGCAGTTCAATTTTAGCTAATAACTCTTCTATTTTGTCTTCTTTCCCCTCGTTCTCAGTTTGGTATAATTGTTCATAAAATTCTTAAAGTTTTCATTAATCTCTATTGGGTTATATGTAATTTGTTTGTCCTTGATGCCAATACAGTTCTTTTAGCTTGTTCTGTTTTAAGTTGCCAGACTAATATTTTATGTGTTTTTCTCCCAGTTCGTAATACTTTTGCTTTGTTTTCATTATGTTCTTCTCCACCTTGTATGTTTGTAATGTTTCATATTTTATCTTGTTGTCCGCCAATTCTCTCATTTTTGTTATATCATCCCTTTTTACTTATTCCTTTTCTGTACTTACTATCTCCCTTTCCAATTGGTCTATTTTCCGATTGTAGTCCTTTTTCATCTTATTTACATAACTTATTATCAGCCCTCTAATGAAGACTTTCATTGCGTTCCATAATATAAATTTGTCTTTCACTGATTCCATGTTTATTTCATAATATGTTTTAATTTGGCATTCAATAAACTCTCTAAATTCCTGCCTTTTAAGTAGCATGGAGTTTAACCTCCATCTATTAACAATGGCGTGAAGCAAGGCTGCATTCTCGCACCAACCCTCTTTTCAATCTTCTTCAGCATGATGCTGAAACAAGCCATGAAAGACCTCAACAATGAAGACGCTGTTTACATCCGGTACTACACGGATGGCAGACTCTTCAATCTGAGGCGCCTGCAAGCTCACACCAAGACACAAGAGCAACTTGTCCGTGAACTACTCTTTGCAGACGATGCCGCTTTAGTTGCCCATTCAGAGCAGCTCTTCAGCGCTTGATGTCCTGTTTTGCAGAAACTGCCAAAATGTTTGGCCTGGAAGTCAGCCTGAAGAAAACTGAGGTCCTCCATCAGCCAGCTCCCCACCATGACTACCAGCCCCCCCACATCTCCATCGGGCACACAAAACTCAAAACGGTCAACCAGTTTACCTATCTCCGCTGCACCATTTCATCGGATGCAAGGATCGACAACGAGATAGACAACAGACGCGCCAAGGCAAATAGTGCCTTTGGAAGACTACACAAAAGAGTCTGGAAAAACAACCAACTGAAAAACCTCACAAAGATTAGCGTATACAGAGCCGTTGTCATACCCACACTCCTGTTCGGCTCCGAATAATGGGTCCTCTACCGGCATCACCTACAGCTCCTAGAACGCTTCCACCAGCGTTGTCTCCGCTCCATCCTCAACACTCATTAGAGCGACTTCATCCCTAACATCGAAGTACTCGAGTTGGCAGAGGCCGACAGCATCGAATCCACGCTGCTGAAAATCCAACTGCGCTGGGTAGGTCACATCTCCAGAATGAAGGACCATTGCCTTCCCAAGATCGTGTTATATGGCGAGCTCTCCAATGGCCACTGTGTCAGAGGTGCACCAAAGAAGAGGTACAAGGACTGCCTAAAGAAATCTTTTGGTGCCTGCCACATTGACCACTGCCAGTGGGCTGATCTCGCCTCAAACCGTGCATCTTGGCGCCTCACAGTTCTGCGGGCAGCAACCTCCTTTGAAGAAGACCGCAGAGCCCACCTCACTGACAAAAGACAAAGGAGGAAAAACCCAACCCCAACCAACCAATTTTCCCTTGCAACCGCTGCAACCGTGTCTGCCTGTCCTGCATCGGACTTGTCAGCCTCAAACGAGCCTGCAGCTGACGTGGACATTACCCCTCCATAAATCTTCATCCCTAAAGCCAAGCCAAAGAAGAATATGTTCTTGGTGGGATGTCTTCCAGTTCTATTGCTAATAACAGGGGTGAATGATCAGATAGTTGTCTAGCTTTATACTCAGTTTTCCTAACTCTCCCTTGAATATGGGCCGACAACAAAAACATATCAATCCTTGAGAATGTTTTGTACCTACTCAAATAATATGAATATTCCTTCTCTCTTGGGTGTTGCCTCCTCCATATATCCATAAGTTTCATTTCCTGCATTGATTTAACCATAAATTTGGCTACTTTATTCTTTTTGCTTGTCTTTTGTCCAGTTTTATCCAACATTGGATCCAAATTAAGGTTTAAATCCCCTCCTTTCAAAATATTTCCTTGTATATCTACAATCTTCAAAAAAATATCCTGCATAAACTTTTGATCCTCTTCATTAGGTGCATATATATTGAGCAAATTCCAAGATTCTGAGTATATCTGACACTTTATAATGACATACCTCCCTGCTGGATCTATTATTTCCTCATCTATTTTGATTGGTACATTTTTGTTAACTAATATGGCTACACCTCTCGCTTTTGAATTATATAATGCTGCTGCTACGTATCCTACCCAATCTCTCATTAATTTATTATGTTCCACTTCAGTTACATGTGTTTTCTGCACAAATGCTATATCTCTTTTTTTCATTTTTCAGTAAATTTAATAGCCTTTCCTTTTAATTTGGTTATGTATTCCATTAATGTTCATAGTCATCTAGTTCAACGTGGCCATCTTATATCTTGTTTACACCTCTTTTCCTCTTCCCCACCACCTCCATCCCACTTTTTCCCATTTTCATTTCTTAATTTTCCCTTTTTAAACTTAATGTATGACAACACATTTAAAACATTACTATACTCCAACATTTCCCATACCCAGTATTACCTTAACCCCAAATGCCACCCCCTCTCTAAGTTGCCCCTATCCTTTGCTGGGCAACCACAACTCCCCTTTCCATTTGGATTGTGATCTTGCTCACAAGCGTCAACTGATTACGCAGTGACGGTTATTCTCTCCCCCCAAACCCCCCAGAAAACACTTTTTTACACATATAACAAAGCTCACCCTTTTCCCCCCTTCCTTTCTTCCCCTCTTTAGTTCTTTACGTATACATCATTTTTACATCTTTATATATACTTTATCACCATTCTTCATTCTTATTACATCCCTTAATCTCTTCCTCTCTCCTGCAAACACTCTGCGAATTGCTCTGCTTCCTCCGGATCCGAGAACAGTCTGTTTTGCTCCCCGGGTCTAAATATTTTAAGCACGGCTGGATGTCTTAACATGAATTTATAACCTTTTTTCCATAAAATCGATTTTGCTGTATTAAACTCATTCCTCTTCTTTAAGAGTTCAAAACTTATGTCTGGGTAAAAAAATATTTTTGACCCTTGTTTTCCAATGGTTTATTATCTTCTCTAATTTTATTCCTTGCCCGCTCCAGTATATTTTCTCTTGTCGTATATCTTAAAAATTTTAATAAAATGGATCTCGGTTTTTGATGTGTCTGTGGTTTTGGAGCTAGTGCTCTTTCTATTTCCATTTCTTCCTGCATTTCTGTCATGCCCAGGACCTTTGGGATCCATTCTTTTATGAATATCTTCATGTCTGCGCCTTCTTCATCTTCCTTCAGGCCCATTATTTTTATGTTGTTTCACCTACTATAATTTTCCAACATATCAATTTTTTGAGCTCACACTCTTGAGTCTCTTTAAATTTTTTTTCACTTTCTTCCCATTTTCATCTTAAGTCATTTACTTCTATTTCTACAGCCGTTTCTTGTACTTCCACATTTTCTACTCTTTTCCCTATTTCTGTCATGACCCGTTCTAAACTTTGTATTTTATCTTCTGTTCTTTTCATTTTTCTTTTAATTGCACTAAATTCTAATAACAACCATTCTTTTAATTCTCTCATTTGTTCTTCAAAAAAGGCTTTATCTATATTCTGTCCATCTGTTTTACCTTCTATTTCTCTGTGCAGATCTTGGTCTTCTTCTTCCTCTTCTTCTGTGTCTGTACCTGTGTTTGTGTCTTCTTCTCTTCTTTGTATCTGTGTCTCTTCTGATTCTCCTGATGAGTTGCTTGTATCACTTTGTCAGACCTCTTCTTGTTGGGCCTCTTGTTGTTGATCCTTCCCTCCTGGGCTGCTCATCTGTCAGGC
Organism: Narcine bancroftii; assembly: GCF_036971445.1. Classification (NCBI taxonomy): domain Eukaryota; kingdom Metazoa; phylum Chordata; class Chondrichthyes; order Torpediniformes; family Narcinidae; genus Narcine; species Narcine bancroftii. The sequence goes on along the minus strand of NC_091474.1, from coordinate 132,358,262 downwards.
CTCCTGCTGCTGCTCCTCTTGCCGTTCTCCCCGTCGACTTTCTTCCTCGCCTGGTTCCTCACTCCCTCTCCTGCCGCCTTCCTCATCTTCCATCTGAGAGCCCTGGTATCGAGCATCCCTCAGCTGGTCGCACCATTGTTGCCCACTCCTTGGCTGAGCCCCCCTCCCATTGGTGTTTCCTTTAACCTTTGATTGCCGCACTGCGCATGCGTGACTCTTCGTGCATGCACAGTTGTGCACTTTTGTTTGGTTCAGAGAGCCATTTTTGCAGTCCACTGGTCGGGGGGGTCGCGACTTCGCGGGGCTGGCACCAATCTCTGATATCGGGCGCTCTTCGCCACCATGGCTCCCTGTTCCTTCGTGCAGGTAAGGGCTTCTTCTTTCTTTTCCAGTGACTTCTTTTTTCCCCATTGTTTTTAATTTTTCCTTCTCGGGTGCCATCTTCTTTCTCTTCTCTGCAACTTTATCTTCTATTTCTTATACTTTATATTTGTTAAGCTTTGTCTTTCCTTGACTTTTTTTTCTTTTTTTCTGGAGAGGGCTCGTTTTTCCCTACCGTCCACTACTCCATCACGTGCCTCCCACCTGGTTTTCCCCTCCTTGAACACAATGATCAGCTCTTCATTTTGGTGTCATTGAGTGCAAGTTTGCTGAAAGTGCAGGATTCACCAAAGTTTTTAGTCTCTCTTCTGTACGCTGACTCGTCACCCCTTTTTATACATCCCATTCCAGTGGTATTGTAAGCAAATTTGTAGATGGTGGTGTTGTCGAACCGAGTCACAGTCACAGTAATGGAGCATTCTCCATTACAGTGAGACTCCATCCATCAGTTTGGGCACAACTACTGAATCATCACTGTGGAGGGGGAGGGGGTCAGGCAAAAGCACATTGGATGGTCAGTAATGTTCTTTAGAGGTTAGTTAATGGTTGCATGACTATTGATGATCTGTTAAAATAGCACTAGTAGAGGGCTTCTTTCTGTGGCGAAAGACACATTTCTTTTGGCCTCCAGTTTTGGAGGCCAAGTGTTGTGAATGTCGAGGTTCTGCATTAGGCACAAGATGCATCTACTTAGTTTGCTGGTTAACCACATGCACATTTTATGAGCAAAATTTTGAGCAAATTACCTCTTACTGCCACAAAAATGAGAGAGTCTAAAGTTGCACCATTTTATCAATACTTGCCAGGTGATCCCACTGCGATGGATGAAACTGGTGATGTGCAAACATTCTGGTCATAAGAGCGAACTAATGATTGTTGTTCCATGAAAATCACTGCTGAGTGAAAATAGGAATTACACTAAACATCACATTTCTTAGCCTTCAGTTGGTAATCCTCTTTTCCACTAAATGTATCCCATCCTCATGGCTGGTTATCCTATCAATGCAAGCAGTGTTCATCTACATGGTCTTTCAATCACCAGTCAGCTCAAGAAGACTTTATTTTATTTTTTGAGCCTCTCCGATGTCGCTCTGTTTGATTAAGCAAACAAACCAGTGTTTATTTTATGCTTTTATTACCTCAAATTAATATGAGAAGCAAAGGAAGAGAGTGATTGGGTTTTCACTGAGAATTTTTGATCTTGACTGAGGTGACTGGAGGATGATAAATCTGGTCCCCTTTTTAGGAAGTCCTGCAAGGAAAAGCCTGGTTATAATATACCTTTGAGCCTCACATCAGTAGCAGGGAAGTTACTGAAAAATCTTCTGAGGAACAGGATTAATGATCCTTTGGAAAGTCAGTGACTGATCAGTGATGAGGGCAGTTCCTGTTTGACCAATCTGATGGAATTTTTGAAGAGATAACTAAGTGCATTGAAGAGGGAAGTTCAATCAATCTGATTTCAGTACGGTCTTCAACAGGGTGCCAAGCTGGTTCGAAAAGACCAAGGATAAGGACATTGGTAAATTGGATCCAAAACTGGTTTGCCAACCAGAGATAAGGGCACGGGGTTATTTTTGTGATTGGATGCCAATCACCAGTGGTGTTCCACAAAGATTGGTGTTGGGTCACTTGCTGTTTGTAATGTCTGGTGTATTTTCTGGATGTGGAAGGAGGAGGTATGATTGGTTGTGGTGGACTTCTTCACAGTGTCATAGATGATCTTAGTCTTAAGTGTTACGGTTTTAGTCTTTAGTGTAGTATCAGTGTTTTGGTGGAATGAGCAAAGAAACGGCACATGGTGTTCAATTCTGAAAAATATGAGGTGATGCATTTTTGAAGTGTATTTAAAGCTAGGAGATAAACTGTGTCAGGTATCGAGGAAAAGAAGGACCGCACTGCATGAGTCTAAAAATATTCAAAGGTAGTAGCACATGGTTGTGAAGGCATTATTCGGGGCTTTGAATACAAGAGCAGGGAAAATATTTAGAAAATATTGGTCAAACATCTGCTTGAGTATACCATGCAGTTCAGGTCAGATACTATTTATTGCCATGTATTAAAATAGAAATGCAATATTATACAAAATTGCCTTTAGTCAGCCATAAGGCACCCCTTTATGTTGGAGAAATGGGAGCAAAAGAGAATCCCCTCTATCACTGACTGTCCGTGGATTCACCTCTAATGCTTCAGCCACACAAGACCAGCTGTTCACTCCCAATAATCAGCAACTTGAGCCAAGATCCAAACCTCCAACTCAGTGCCAGGACCTCCTTCCCTTCAGCATCCTCTCGAATCTAGGTTCTGATACTTGGTACACATGAGCCAGTCTCCAGCAGCCCGCAGACTAGTGTGAGTCCTTTGACCTCATCTTCAGGAGCCTTCAGCTTTTGTGGATTCTTTGCCTGCATGCCACCAACAACTCATTGCCTGTATGTGTCCTTCGGCTGCAGAGCTCCTTGTTCGTCTGCCACCATGTTCACCATCCTTAGGGTCTCTCTCCTCTGCTTCTCTTTCTCAACAGGGGATGTCCTTCCCTTTACTGGTGACTTCCACCAGTCTGCTGCTCTCCCAGAATGTGCAACCCCATATGGCCACTGCTGAACACAAGCGCTGCCATCTTGGACTCAGACTCCTGCGGACACAGGGTTTGAAATAAAACACAGTCGGCTCTGCCTCTGGACAGTACGCTACAAGAAATGATGTGGCAGTACCATGAACAATGGAGAGGAGGTTCATCAGGATGTTGCCTGGGGTGGGGCATTTCAGTTGTGAGGAGAGCTAGGTCTGCTTCCCTGGACAGAGGAGGTGAAGAGGAAACTTGATTGATGTATACAATGGGGTAGACTGCAGGAAACATTTCCCCTTTTGAGAGGTTGATACTTTGAGGGGAATAGAGTGGAAGGGGAGGAGATTTTGAAGGTTATGAAGAGGACCCTATTTTGTCCAGAAAGTGGTGAGGTGCAACATCAGAAAGAATCCATTCATGCTGTCTTCTCATAGCAACCCTCAGGTCGAAGATACAGAAGCCTGAAACCCAGCACCCCTAAGTTCAAAACCAGATTTTTTTTACTGACCGTTCTTGAACCTTTCCTTACCAGAATTTGCAAGTGCAGAATTAGGCCTTTCAGCCCATAGAGAATGCCCTGTCCTTCCATCATGACTGATATACTATCCTTTTTCATGCTATTCTACTGCCTTCTCCCTTTGATTCCCTTTCTAATTTAGATTATATTTACCTCTGTCTTAAATGTATCTAATGACACAGATTCTCCAGCATCAGAGTTTTAAAACAAATCCTCCTCATCTGTTCTCAAGAGAAATTATTGTATTCCAAAGCTATGCATCTGGTCCTAGACTCTCACACTGGAGGAAATATCCTCTCCACATGCACTCTTTGTCCTGTCAGAATTTGATAGGTTTCAATGAGATTCCTCTCTTGCCCCCCCCCCCCCCAAATTCTTCTGAACTCCAGCAAGTACAATCCCAGAGCCATCAAATGCACCTCATATCATAACCCTTTAATTCCAAGGATCATTCGAGTGAACATCCTCTGAACCCTATTTAATGCCAACACGTCATTCCTTCGATAAGGAGCCCAGAATTCCTCACAATACTCCATGTGGTTTGACCAATACTTTATAAAGCCTCAGCATTACATCTCTGCTTTTATATTCTATCTCTCTTGAAAGGAATGCCAGCATTGCATTTGTATTCCTTGCACTACTTCTACCCACGAGTTGACCTTTAGGGTATCTCACAGAAGGACTTCTGAGTCCCTCTGCAGCTCTGATTTCTGCACCTGCTGCCCATCTAGAAGATAGTCTACTTCTTTATTTCTTCTACCAAAGCACATGATCAGACATTTCTCTACTCTATGTTCCATCTGCCACTTCCTTGCCCAATCTCCTAACATACCTCAAGTCAATTTGCAGACTCAGTGCTTCCTCAACACCATCTGCCCCACCTACCTTTGTATAGTCTGCAAATTTGGCCACAAAGTTATCAATTCAGTCATCCAATGCTAACCATAAACTACTCAGGGGCCACCTGCACTACAGTAACTTCACTTTTTTAGTTTACATTAACTGCAACAGTAAATATTTCTCTCTACTTTTACACTTGGTAACTTTTTTTCCTTGGGTGGTAATTTAACTTAGACTGGTTATTTGTTGGTGCATCTTATGTACTCATGTAGCTGCAGAATTTCAGTACATCCATATGTAGTACTTATGTGTCTGACAATAAACTCTCAACTTCATCTTTTAGGTCACATTTAGGAAGACATATGAAGTGGCAGGGGATGGAGCCACATAGTCAATGTACAGGCAGATTAAACGTGTCATTAGTTCCATGGCCAGAACAGGCATTGTGGACCCAAAGGTTTATCCCTTTGCTCTGCTGTTGTATGAATTTTAAGACACTGCTCTTCTCATTACCAGCTTGTGCTTCAAAGCTTGTCAATCCTCAGTGGTGAGACCCTGAATTGTGGGAAGGCCCTTGCATGTCATGATGCCATCACACTGTCGAACAAACCCTGCCTTCAAATGCATGAGAGAGAAAAAAAGAAAGATTGCAGAGAGCGGAAATATGAGTCAAAAATATCAATTCTGGATAACCTCAGCCGATCAGGCAGTATCTTTAGAAAGAGAAGCATTTAATATTTCAGGTGCATGACCCTTCAGGTTGACCTGCTGCATTTTGTTCTAATATTTTCACATTTTGAACCTGAAAAAAAACAGTTGGAAGCTGATTAAATCAGTCACCTTCACCTCACAAAACCCCATTTAATCAATTGTCAAATCGGCCACACATCCCAAACTTTTCCAATAGAACCCAAAAACTTCAGCACTTCAGATAATTGTCAGGGAATTTAAAAAATATATATCTTTCAAACAACTATCTGATACCTGTTCTGTCCCCTTTCAATTATTACTCTCCATTTGGATGGTTTTTGTTGAGGATCAAGAAGGAGATTCATCAGTGAAAATGTTGAGGAATGGAAATTCAGAACTTAGTGGTTCCCAGTGTAGGAATTCAAGTCAGCATGAAATCACAAAAAAAACCAGAAACAAGCTGCAATCTTGAGCAAACAAAGCAATAATGAGGGAACTCAACATTTCATCAACATTTTGATTCAAGAATAAGATTAAAAATGAAGTATTTTTCAAAAAGGTAAAAGAAGCCATGAAAGGGGGTTAGGCCAGGGGGGAGGTTTGGCAGAGGTGATCAGGTGTACAACAGAAGGTATGGGAGGTGGAAAGAAAGGTAGAGAAGGGAACTATTTTGAAGAATAGATGAAAGATAGGTGGGAGAGAAAAACAATTCTGTGCAGGAGTTAGTAAAGAAGAGAGAAAAACAGTAGAAACATTTGGAAGTGCAGTTCCCTAAAATTCAGAAAAACAATATTCATGCTATTAGGTTTAAGGCTGTCTAGGAGGAATATGTTGTTCCTCAAATTTATGTTTGGTCACATCCTGACAATGGATGATGTAGAGGACAGGCACGTCATTGAGGAATTGTTGGGGGAGTTGCAATAGTTGGCTCCAGGAAGCTCAAATTTAGACTCATCTGTTTACATCTGCGAAACCGGCTGTGTTTCTTTCACACTTTTGTGTCTTTACTGCAATCACAGTGTCTGAAGACTTTTGTATTTGAAAGATAGCTGGCAGGTGAGGAGCTTATAAGGTGTGACATTCCTGTCATTTTGCCATTCACCAGGTCCTCTGGCCATTGAAAAAAGATGGCCTCAAGGTTCTCTAAACTCTGCTGAGCATTGATCTGTCATGAAATGCTCAGGATTGCATCAGATTTTGTCATTCTCCAAGAAGGCTTCCTTGAACCTGTTGCCCTGTCACAAAACATAAGCGCAGAATAGAGGAGCTACTTCAGAAATCTGGTGCTAGATGAACAAACAAAATGATCTTCAAAACAGTGCTTGATGAATGAGGATGTGAGATTAGGAGAGGATCAGGATGCTATCCTTTCATTGAATTACAGAGGTTTTGTTGAAGCAGTATTTTCAGAATCAGAATTTATTGTCATGAACAAGTCATGAAATTCAGTGTTTTGTGGCAGCATCGTAGTGTAAACATTCATATTATAACCATCTTACAACAATAATATAAAAAACATAAAAATAATAGTGCATGAAAAGTAAGGTAGTGTCTTTGGTTCATTGATTCTTTAGGAATCTGATGGCATGGGAAGAAGTTCCTTCTCCTGTTGCATGCTCATCTTTAGGCTCTGTCAGACGCTGGCTTTACCCTACCCTTAATTTAGTCTATGTGTCGTCTAAGTCCAGTGTGTTCGTTAAATGAAGTGATAGGAGAAGGTATTCGGTTCAACCATCAGTTTATTACACAGCACAAGAATAAAGCTTAACGGAGCTCTGGTTCAGTCGTTAGTTCATAGGTCACCTGCACAGTGAGCTATTCCCCAAGACTGACCTCTACTGTCCAGTCTCTACAGTATATATAGATCAACCTTATCATACAGAACAAAAGTTGGCTAGATTTCATTATCATACCTCCTTCTGTCTTAGCCTTCTTACTTGAGTTAGTTTCCATTCTCTTTGTTTCTGACAGTCTCTGTCAGGATTCTCTTTGTTCTTGTCTGGCTCATCAACACCTCCTTTTCCCTAAATTGTTTCATACATATTCTCTCTTGTATTTTGGGAGCAGGCAATTCTAAACCTACTGTAATCAGCCAACTTTGCTACATACTGTGGCTGCCCCTTACTTACATTACTCTTTCCCTTCACCATGAGGTAAATATTAAATTGTTACATATTACTGGATTCATGTATACAAAATGAATAGTACATAAGCATATATTCTACATATTTTCTATGATTAATTAACTCCTATATTCCAACAGTCCCCCTTTTGGTCTCATGAAAATGAGACCAACCACCAGTTAACTTATGGAGTTTTTGCAAGGACCGGCATCTCCGACCCCTTGTTAAACTTAACCTCATAAACTTGGCCATTATGAACACACTTCAGTCCAGTGGGGGCCCCAACACAGTGTTCAGGAAAGTCAGTCCAATCCACAAAGTATTTTCCGGTTCGTTATGGGCCCCCCAGGCTGACCGCAAACACTTTGTACAGTTGTTTCCTTCTCCAGACCCTTCAAGGGCTAGGAGTCACATCACCCATAGTCCCCACGTAGTGTCCATCACAGCCCCCTAAATTCTGTTGACTTCAATATAGAAATATCACTTCAAATACTGAAATACAGTCACCGTAATCCAATAGTCTCTTTAAATGGACCCGTTCAAAAAGTTCTTAGTCCGTAGTTTCTTCACAGGGTCCCAGTCACCTCCGTTCGAATCTGTTCCAGTGTCCATGTAGGTGGGTCCGTTGCTGTTCACTGACTCCAATGATACCACGTCTCTCCTTTTCCCAGTAGTTGAACCGCGTGGGATGTCCTCTCCACCACTCTGTAGGGTCCTGTCCACCTGGGCTCCGACCACTTTCTCTTGATCACCTTTAGCAGAACCCACTCCGCGGCTGATGGTATCGGGGTTTCACCTTTCCGTTCGGTACTTGTAACCTGTTGTGAAAAAGCTGATACCAGAGCCGTTAGTTTATCATAATAAAGCTTACATTTCATTGGACTTACCTCTTCCTTTGTGGTATGAATCCCGGCTCCAGGTCCTGGAAACTGGTGCCCCGTTCTTAGTTCATACGGAGTAAATCCTGTCACATAACTTACCGAACTCCTTATTGACATCAATGCCAGGGGCAGTGCATCCACCCAATTTAATTTGGTCCGTGCCTGTACTTTCCCGATCTTACCTTTTATTGTTTGGTACATTCTCTCCACTTTTCCTTGGGATTGTGGATGATACACCATTCCAAAGGCATGTTTTAACCCCCACATCGCTTCAACCTCCTGTAAATCTTCATTCTTAAAATGACTTCCATTATCTGACCTGATCTTCCTAGGAAACCCGTGTATAGAAAAGTACTGGTTGATTAGGAACTTAATCATTGTCTTTGCATCTTCTCTTTTGGCAGGGATTGCCTCAGGCCAACCTGTGAACACATCAACTGCTACTAAGAGGTATCGATATCGCCTTGCCCTCTCTATCATGTCTGTGTAATCAATTACAATTTCCTGCCCTGATAACTTAGGCAACGGAAACTGTCCTTCGTGAGGTTTCACGAATTATTACTCCTACCTCACAAGGTGGCAATAAGTCATGTGCCATTCTATCTGCCTGCATCATAATAAACTGAGGGCCGTACCCTGCTGCCCTTTTTGCAGCCGTGTCCGCTTCCTGATTTCCCCGAGCTACCATCGTATCTGTTTTATCAAGGCCCTTACATTTAATAACTGCTAATGCCCTTGGTTTCAAGAGGGCCTCAGCCAATTTCCTAACATCCTTCTCATGTTTAATTGGGGTCCTTGCTGCTGTTAAAAACCCACTTCTAATCCATTGACTCAGCTCAACCTGTATTGACCCTACCACATATGCTGAATCTGTATATATATTTACCTCCTTTCCTTCTGTCCATTCTAATGCTGCTATCATTCCCTGTAGTTCGGCCAGTTGTGCTGACTCCTTTCCTCTCACTGTCCCTGTAATAATTTCTTCAAATCCTTCTGTGGTTCTCCGTACTACTGCATAGGTGGCATTTAACCTGTCCGTGGGATGTCTGTAACAACAACCATCTGTAAATAAGATTTCATCTGGTTCTCTCAAGGGTGAAGCCTGTAAATCAGGTCTTATTTTAATATACCTTAGAACCCTCTTTTCACAACAGTGTGGTTCTCCCTCTCCCATATTGTCTGCCATATTAATGCCTTCATGGGTAAACGTAATATTTGGAGCATTCAGGATCTTTTCCAGTCTCGTCTGCCTCAGTGACGTCATTGTAAATGCTGTTGAACTCACAAATGCTACAATACTGTGTGTTGTTAATACCGTCAGGGCATGTCCCGTCATTATGTGTGCCACCTTTTGTAAAATCTTTGCTACCCCCGCTGCATGTCTCGTGCATGGTGGGTGTCTGTCTTCAGTCAGATCTAGTGTTATACTCACATACATGAGCACACATCTTCCACCCCCTTTTTTCTGAAAAAGGACACCAACAATCGTGTGTGCTTTTTCAGAAACATCCAAAAAGAAAGGGTGTCTATAATTTGGAATCGCCAAATCTATAGTGGTTGCAAGAGCTTGCTTAAGAAAAATAAAACTCATCTCAGCCTGTGCAGTCTAATCAAGTGTAGCTCCCAGATTCCTCATCCCCTGCTCATTCACCAAAGTTCGCAGTGGATGTGTCAACTCACCATACGATGGGATAAACTGATCAAACCCAAAAACGAAAGCATTTCCTTAACTATCTTAGGTTTTGGATGATGTAGTATCGCTGTTCGATGCACAGGGGATATCCCTGTACCTTTCGCTGAGACCATTCTTCCTAAAAAGGAGACCACTTGTCTACAACATTGCAACTTTAAACGAGAGACTTTAAAACCTGCCTTGAACAGCTGCACTAGCAGGAGTTTTGTGGCTTCCAAACAGGAGACAGGCTCAGGTGCTGGCAATAAGATGTCATCTACGTACTGGATCAGAACTAGCCCCCCCAACTGTTCTTGCTCTCTCTCAATTGTTTTTTACATATGCATATTAGTTTCCCTTTCTTTACATACATCATTTTGTATTTCCTTCGTTAACTCCTTCATTGTCTCTACACTTTCCTGCATAACTCTCTCAAGTCTCTCCTTCGCCTCCTGGAGTTCGTGACCTGCTAATTCAGTGACATTCACTATTCCCTCACTTATCTTCATTTGCCTTTTTCTTAGCCTCTTCCAATTGAAGCTTAAGGAGTTGCACTTGTGCAGACTCCATAATTTGTTTGTCCTCCTTTTGCTTAGCCCTATAACACTTCATGTGATGGGCCAAATGTTTTTTCCATTGCACAGTCGAGCAACAAGGAATATCAGGGTTATTCTTTAATGCCTCCCTGACTACAGCTGGCAGCCCGCTCGTTACTGCAGACCTAAAGAGTGTAATCTGCAAGGGTTCTGTGGCTGGGTGTACTCCTGCTTTATCCGTCCAACTCTCCTTACACTGACTCAAAAAGGTCGAGATCTCCTCATCCTCCTTAACGGAAAAGGTCAGGGACTGCATGACACCGGGGCGAACGGGAAACTTATCCCACATTGCACTTCCTACTGCCATAGCATGTTTGGCAAATGGTTCAGCATCAGGGCACCTAGTGGTTTCTGCGACCATTTCTACCTGCTGTATCTCCCACAGCCCAAGCTGTTTCCCTAATAATGCTCTCCAATCCACTATGGCTATCTTATGTCCCATCGTATGTTGGCAGAACTTTCCCATCCACGCTCCACCTCCCTCAGTAGGAGGTAGCATTTTATCCAAAATACAATTCATATCGGTGAATGAGAAGGGTTCATACCTTTCCCCAACTTGCAGTCCCTTATAAATTAGCGGAATCTGTCTAAACCTTTCTGGGAGACGTAATTCCTCCCGGCCTCGCAACTCGTATCCCGAAGAGGAGCGAGCGCTTCCCTGACTCTGTCTTTTGTGTGTGATCATTCTTCCCCTAATATTGACCAGCTGTTCCTCATCCTCGCTCTCCACACTCACACTCGCTATCTCACTTTCCTCGTCCCGACCTCTCTCACGTTGTCATCTCACACTCACTGGGTCACCTCCCCTCATTGCCTCCTCTTCTTCCTGTTGTCTATTGTGAGGAGTGGGGGTGGAGTGATCCTCTGACATTCCTAACGAGAAGGCATTCTCAAGGGTTTGTTCTTGCTCTCTCTCATTTATTTTTTCCAGTCGCATACTAGTTTCCCTAACTTTACATACTTCATTCTGGATTTCCTTCGTTAATTCCTTCATTTCCTCCACCCTTTCCTGCATAACCCTCTTAAGTCTCTCCTTCGCCTCCTGGAGTTCGTGACCTGCTAATTCAGTGACATTCACTATTCCCTAACTTATCTGCATCGCTGGCATCTGGGGAATCGGATAAAGTGGTGGCAACGTCTCTGGTAACTTTGGATATAGCGGGGCTGATGGCTTAACCTCCCCTGTCATCTCCTCCCCCGTTTTCTCCTTTGTGATAGGGGATGCCTTTTTAGTAGCATGCTGAAGGTTTGTTTCCACAGCCATGCAAGCCAATGTCATATTATGTAAATATGCTCTCCTCTGCTCCTTCGCTTCCTTCTGTTGTTTAAATTTTCTTCTATTCAAGATAGACCCTTGTCCCTCTTTCTCATGTTCCTGTACCTCCTTTTTCGCCTCCCTTTCGGCTTCTCCTAAGTACAATACAAGCCTGATTTTTCCTAATCCTAGCGGCACCTTCCCCTGACTCTGCAGCTCTTTCCATATCTGATCGTACCGTTTCATAGCCTTTACTTCCTCTCCCTTCGGAAGTCCGCCCATTAATTGACTCCTTGTTTTTTCCCATTGCTGGTTTACAGATGGAGGCATCCATCCACATCCCCCATACTCCTGACATTCCTCTCCTTCCATCTTACGTTCCTATCTTTTTCCCTTCAGACCTCGTAATTCAATCAGTCTCTCATCTGATAGAATTTCGCCACCCGTCAATTTACCTTGAACCTTCATACTTTCCTACAAACGCAAAAGGAAAACTTATCACAATACTAAAATGAGTAACTATTATACAATACTGAACAAGGAAAACTTAGCACACTACTAAAAAACGTAACTATTATACAATATGTTCACTAAATCTATTTGGCCAAGAACTCTAACTTTTATATCTATGTCTCTACTAGGGGACTCTAACCCCTATTTCTCTAGGGGGTCTCTAACCCCCGTTTTTCCAGGGGACTCTAACCCCTGGGTTTTTCAGGGGACTCTAACCCTTGTTTCTCTAGGGGGCCTCTAACCCCCATTTCTCTAGGGGGCCTCTAACCCCCATTTTCTCCAGGGGACTCTCACCCCTGGGTTTTTCAGGGGACTCTAACCCCTGTTTCTCCAGGGGAGTCTAACCCCTGGGTCTCCAGGGGACTCTAACCCCTGGTTTTTTAACCTTTATTCCTTGGCTTCTACTAGGACTTTCGCAGAGTAATGACAACACACAATTTTATCATTGCCAATCGCAGAACTTCGTTTAAACAGGCATCTGCTTACCTCCTTTTGTTGAGTGGCCACTTGTTGTTATCACCACACCACAATCGACCGTTGTTTCGTCTCTTTCTCTTCCGTCACTTCTCCATCTTCATCACGTCGGGGTCATCACTCTGGCTTTACCCTACCCTTAATTTAGTCTATGTGTCATCTGAGTCCAGCGTGTTCGTTAAATGAAGCGATAGGAGAAGGTATTCGGTTCAACCATCAGTTTATTACATAGCACAAGAATAAAGCTTAACAGAGCTCTGGTTCAGTCGTTAGTTCATAGGTCACCTGCACAGTGAGCTATTCCCCAAGACTGACCTCTACTGTCCAGTCTCTACAGTTTATATAGCTCAACCTTATCATGCAGAACAAAAGTTGCCTTTCTTTTTGCTAGATTTCTTGCATAAGATTTATCACAAGTAATTTCCTAACCAATTTTCCCCTGCAACCGCTGCAATCGTGTCTGCCTGTCCCGCATCGGACTTGTCAACACAAACAAGCCTGCAGCTGACGTGGACTTTTTACCCCCTCCATAAATCTTCGTCTGCGAAGCCAAGCCAAAGAAAGAGAAGATATCTGGGGTGTAGAGCTCCCATCTTAATCCTCAAGGCCAGAATATCTGTTGTTTTGATCAGAAATCAATTCATACCCCAGATATTTCTAATTATTTCTTTGTTCTCATCTGGCCATATTCTTCTGTTCTATTCAACACCTCCTTCTGTCTTAGCCTTCTTACTTGAGTTAGTTTCCATTCTCTTTGTTTCTGACAGTCTCTGTCAGGATTCTCTTTGTTCTTGTCTGGCCATCGTCTCCTGTGCTCATCAACACCTCCTTTTGCCTTAACATTCCTCCTAAATTGTTTCATACATATTCTCTCTTTTGTATTTTGGGAGCAGGCAATTCTAAACCTAATGTAATCAGCCAACTTTGCTACATACTGTGGCTACCCCTTACTTACATTACTCTTTCCCTTCACCATGAGGTAAATATTAAATTGTTACATAGTACTGGATTCATGTACACAAAATGAATAGTACATAAGCATATATTCTACATATTTTCTATGATTAATTAAGCCCTATATTCCAACAGCTCCTGTACCTTTTCCTAATTGTAGCAGAGTGAAGAGGGCACAGCCTGGGTGGTGGGGATCTTTGAGGATACAGGCTGCTTTTTTAAGACACTACCTCATGTAGATGTACTCAATAGAGTTAAATCTAGTGCCTATGATGTTGCAGGCCGAGTTAAAAACCCTCTAGAGTTTTTCCTTGTCCTGAGATTTAGTGTCTCCATACCAGGCAGTAATGCAACCAGCCTAAATGCTCTCAACAGTACACCTATAGAAGTTTTTGAGAGTCTTCGGTGATATGCCGAACCTCCTCAAGCACCTCACAAAGTATAGCCACTGGCGAGCCTTCTTCATGATTGCATCAACATGGAGAGTCCAGGACAGATTCTCGGAGATGTTGACACCCAGGAATTTGGGGTCATGTTTCCCTCACTCTGAATTGCAGCGGGTCCAGATCTTTACTTAGGTACGTGTTAATTCTTACCATGACTAGCTTCTCAAAGCACTTAATCACAGAAGAAGTTAGTGTCATTGGGCGGTAGTCATTGAGGCACCTCACACTACTCTTCATGGGTACCAGGTTGATTGATGCCATTTTGAAGCAGGTTGGAACCTCTGACTGCAGTAATGAGAGGTTGAAAATGCCTGTGAACTCTCCAGCTTGTTGGTTGGGGCAGATTTTCAGTACACTGCAATGTACGCCATCAGGGCCTGATCCCTTGCAAGGGTTCACTCTCTTGATTGATGTTCTAAAATGGTCCTCAGTCAAATATCACAGGGTCCCCAGCCTTTGCAAGGATTCTAGTAGGCAAGTGTTTGGTGGTTCTCCTCCAAACAGTCAAAGAAGTTGTTCAGCTCATCAAGTAATGAAACACCTTAACCCTCTATGGTGTTTGCCCTTGTGGGAATGGAATGATTCTTCAGAATTAGTAGGAAACTGTTCTTCTTAGAAAGCATCTCATTAGCAATCTGCCAACAGAAGCTGCCAAATTTCAGTGTCTGGAATACCCTGAAGTTCAGCACAATGAGCTCTAATGAAGTGAGCCTTGTCGTCTTCACCAATCAGAGCTAGGCCTGATTTAATGAGAATGGCCAGGAGACTCAGGAGCTCATTAACTGCTGTTAATGTCAGCTTTGTTCATAGATATTGTTCAAGAGGCAGGCATGAGAAACAGGTAAATCATAAAACACTGGACACCACCCTCTTTGTGGCTTTTGCAGCTTGTTTTTAAACACTTACTATACGAATTCCAGCCATTAGTGAAAACTCGACACTGTTATAAACTGTGGTTGTGATCAATTCAATAAGCAAAATGGAATGGTTGATCAAAATTTAAAACAAAAATCAGTGTCTCTGTTGAAGATGGAGGGTCTGTAGTTCAAAACTGCAATGCATGTTATATCGGTCATTAAAGGAATGGCAACTGGATAAAAGTTTTGAGAGTCACTACTGATGAGAATGGAGTGAGGGTACAAGATGTGCATTCTGTCTCAGTTTAATTAAAAAAAACCCTGATCTAAACTACAGATGGTGGGTGGAAAGGGCATAGGGGGTCCACCAATTTGTCAACGGCCAATATGTACTCACTCTTTGGTGCTTTGAAGGTCATCGATTGCCCAAACATTCAAGGCCCCACACCCCTGAACACCAAAAATAGAGGTGAACTTATTAAGGAGGAGCGCTGGCCAGAAGTTGTGGCTCCAACCTCAAGATGAGCACTCCACAGCTTGCTATCCAGTTCAGCCCTGTTGACATCCCTTAAAATACATAGTCATATAGGCCCTATGAAATGTTTTTGAAGCAGACTTTGCAGTGAGGTACCTCAGTCACAAATGCACAACCTCATCTCCCAGTCCCAGGAAGAGAACTTCGCCAGAGATCTCAGTAGTAGAATTGTGGCTATTTTAAGGAATCAAATCTTTCAGTGGTATCCACAGCACGTCTCCTAACATACTGCCACTGAAAGTAACTGCAAAAATCCTTCTCAATCACCACCTCCTCATTGCAGAGGAGATTTCCCACAGATTCCACCCATTAAGAGGTTTCCAAGATAAATGGAGAACTGCACATGTCATGGCATTTCATCTCACTTAAGTCTTTGACTGTTGATCAAAAATGACTGCAGAGAAAAGTAAACTTTAGCTGTGGTTGGACATTTCTGCCCCCTTCCCCCATTCTATATCAGGCAGACGATGGCAATCAAGCCATTATCCCTACCAGTCGATCAACCACAGATATCATCCAATTTGAAGCAGGAAAGATTGTGTCACCATGGTAATCCTTTTACAAATCTTTCTTGTACCTTAACCTCAACAATATGGAGCTAATTAAGAGAACAAATCAATCACTTACTGTACAATCAAGTCATCCCAATCTCAATTGTCCAGTTGTAATTTTCAGATGATAGCTGTGTATCCACAAATTCAGAGCTTAACCTCTCAGTTATCATCATCTCTTTCACAGAAGAATGCAAGAAAATACACCATAATCTCATCAAAGATTATCTGCCCACCTTTGCTTCCCTATCAGCTTTACGTCTGATAATAAACATTGTAATAATGGTGATCATGCTTGCATGGCCACTAGCAAGGCCTTGATCATCATTCCTGTTTGATTAGACTTGGCTACCAGAGGCAGAGACTGCAGTATGCAAGATCTGTAATGGAGGCTTGTAGCCTCATGGTATGAGGCATGGGCTGATTACTAAATTTTAGGTAAAGAACCTGTTCCTTCATCAATGTGTTGTCTAAGAACTCACACATACGAAACAACATCAAAATGAGACCATAGAAAAGACAGATCATTTCTCATTTTTCTAGAGGCAGATCACGGTTAAGCAGACATTGATAATTACATTTACCATGATTTCAGTGCAACAGCAGGCTCTGGTTGTTTGATGAGAAGGTTTCAAGATGAAGCCACTTCCTTTGACATCTTGCGATGTAGTACATCAGTTCTAAGTGATTTATCCACCTTCAGACTTTTCAATTTCCCTGCACCACCTTTTGAGCAATATCCAACCACACACTTCTACTCTTTAACACTCTTGAACTGTTAGCATGCTGCTGACATCTTCAAAAGTGAAATCCCACGTAAAATACTTCTAGTTCATTTGCCATTTTTTGTCCCTCACCTGTATCATTTTCATATGGTTCAATGTCCACCCTCACTTCTCTTTTGCTCTTTATACATCTCAAAATTGTTTCACGTCCGCTTTTTCATTATTGGCCAGACCTTCAAATTTCATCTTTTTTCTCCATATTCCTTTTTTCATTGGCTTTTAAAGGCATATCAATCCTCTAGTTTCCAACTAATTTTTGCTTTATGCGGCCCTTCTGGTTTTATACTGTCTTTGACTTGGTTACCTCATCCTCATTTTAGTGAAACACATAATCACTGTCACTGTGATTGTAGTCAGAACACTGAAATACCGGAGAAACTCTGCCAGTCTCTCAGCATCCAGTGGAGGTTAAAAAAAAATTATAACCAATATTTCAGGCTTGAGCTCTTCCATGCCTTAAGGAAGGGCTCAGGCCTGAAACATCAGTAATATATCTTTACCTCCCTTGGTTTCTGCAAGACCGGCTGAGTTCTCCTTTCAGAACACATCTTTATCCTTGGGATGAATTTGTCCTGATGATCAGAAAGTGCAGCCACAGCTGCTCTATCATCATCCCTGCTCGTGTCCACTTCCAATCAACTTTGGCCAGCTCCTTCTCATACCTCTGTAGACCCCTTTATTCCATTGGTATGTTGGCACATCTGATTCAGTTTCTCTCTTTCTCAGACTGCAGGGTAAATTCTACAATATTATATTTTGATCATACTTCCTCATGGTTCCTTTATCTTAAGCTCCCTTATCAAATCTGGTTTACTGCACAACTTCCAATCCAAAATTTCAATTTCCCAGTTGGCTCAGCTGCAAATTGCTCTAAATAGCCGTCTTGAAGGCATTCTGTAAATTCCTTCTCTTGGGATCCAACCTGATTTTACCCAATTAGCCTAGATATTTAAATCTCCCATGATAACTGTCACATTGCCCTTTTAGCATGCCATAAGAGTACCCATATAGGAGCAAAGGTAGGCCATTCAGCCCATCAAATTCTTTCAACCAATCTATCGTGAGTTGATCCATTCTCTCACTCAGCCCTACTCCCCAGGACCTTTGATAGCCTGACTGTTCTCTGAACTGTCTCCAATGCCAGCATATTTTTTTCCTAAATAAAGAGCCAAAATTGTACCCTGTACTCCAAATGAAACCTATCCAGTGCCTTCTAAAGCCTCAAAATCACATCCCTGCTCATATTATCCATTTCCTCTAGATACGAAGTCCAGCAGGCATTTGACTTCTTCATAACTGACTCAACCTGGAAGTTAAACTTCAGGGTATCCTCTACAAGGACTCCCAAGTCCATTTGCACCTCCACATTTCTCCCATCAAAATTATTTTATTCCTTCTACCCAAGTGAAGGACCGGACACTCTTCCACATTGTATTTAATTTGCCACTTCATTGCCAAATCATCTAATCTAATTCTCTTTGTAATCTCTTTATTTCCTCATTCCCACCTGTCTCTCCACCTATAATCTACCTTTTCTATTTCCCACTGTAATTTGTACGCCACCTCCTGGATAATGTTTTGAGGCCTGTTTACAACTCCCATTTGGGTCTTTGCATCCTTTAAGTTTCTCAACATTACCTAAAGGGATTCTACATTTTCCAAACCAATGTCTCATCTATCCAAGGATTTTATTCTACTTTTTTTTAATCAGCAAGAGTCTCTCCTCTCACCCCAACTACCTGCCAATTCTTTTGAAGGAGCATGTGTCTTAGGGCTGTAAATTTCATTTCACCATGACTCAGTGTTGCCCACAACCTCATACCAGCAAATTTCCAGTTCCCTTGTAACCCATTTTACTCGATTTATCCAATACACACTTATTGACTATTATCCAAATAATTGTTCCTACTTTAAAACATAATAATTCTGATCATCATAATTTTCTGTGTGGAAAATCATCTTCACTTTCCCAATGGTCTTTAATTCTCTGGCTGGCAATTCTGCTGCCGGTATTAGCCACTCCCTATATTGACCTCCAGTTAAAAAAAAAGTGCCAACTACAGCAAAGGATTTACAGGCCCATTTATTTGTACTTTTGAGAAACACGAAATGACATATTGCATGACCATTAAATTGTTCTGTGCTTTTTTTTTCCTTAACACAGTTTTACTAGAATGTTAACTGTGTTCTTAATTTTGAATAATCTTCGTGGCCTTATTTGAAGTTGCCTTACTTTGTGCCACCTCAAGCACACAACAATGCTGAGCAAGGAAAGAGAAGATGGATGGCCCAGTAGGTTAGGCCACATCCATGGAGACAAACGGACATTCAACATTTCAAGCCCGGACCTTTTTTTTGAGATTAAGGTGGAAAGCAGAGTCACTTAGTATGAAAAGAAGGAAGGAGGGTTGAGGCAGAACCAAGAGGTGATAAGGTACTGGACAAATGGAGGTGGAAAAGAGATTCAGACAGTGGAAGAGATGACTATGAGGTGGAGGAAAATGGGAACAGATAAAGAACATGCGGGAGCAGTAGAACAAAATCAGTAGAGCAATGACCTGAATTTGATGAAGGATACCCAGCATAATATGATTAGATTAGATTCAACTTTTTATTGTCATTTGTGCCAAGTACAGATACAAAGCCAATGAAATGTAATTAGAGTCTAACCAGAAGTACAAAGAACAGAGCTATTTATAAGTATCTGTAAATAAAAGCAAGCGCTCCAGTAAACAAACAAGTATAAAAGTATTGACAGTAAAATAAGGGTGCAATTCTGCTCTGTGATGTAAGATTTAGCAGAGTCACAGCATCAGGAAAGAAGCTCTTCCTGAGCATTCTGGTTTGAAACCAGAGGCTCCTGTAGTGCCTACCAGATGGAAGGAGAGTAAAATGTCCATAATTAGGCTGAGATGCATTCTTGATAATGCTTTTCGTCCTGCCCTGGAAGCATTTCTGATAGGTGTTCTCTATGGTGGGCAATTGGGTGCCGATAATCTGCCGGGCAGTTTTCACCACCTGCTAGAATGCTTTACTATCCGATATGAGACAGTTGCCATACCACACTGAGATGTTGTAGGTGAGTATTCTCTCAATGATGGAGCAGTAAAAATCCATCAGTATCCTGGAACAGAGGTGAGCGTTCCTGATGCTCTGTAGGAAATAAAGGTCCTATTGCACCTTTTTGATCAGGATGGAGGAGTTCAAGGGCCAGGTGAGATCATCAGAAATGAGGATACCAAGGAATTGGAAGCTTGATGCTTATCAGATTTATGATTAGCCTCATCCTAGCAATGGATGAAACGGAGAATGGACAGGTCTGTGTAGGAATGGTGAAAGGAACAAAAATGGCTTGAAACTGGGAATTCAAACTGTCACAGGTGTTTGGTTAAGTGTTAACTCAATGTGCATTTGGACTCATTTAAGTAGAGGAGGTCATCTCAAGAACATTGAATGCAGCATACTTAGTTGGAGGAGGTGTATATGAAACGTTGCTTCACTGAAAGGTGTTTATGTATCAGGATGGAGATGAGGTAGCATCTTTCATCTAACTTCCAGCTCGAGGCACATGAGAGTGTCCAAATGCTGGAATGTAGAGCAACAAACAAAAGAAGAAATGTTGGTGCTTTGGGCCAGAACTGATGAAGGATTCCAGCCCAAAACATCAACTGTTCTGTTTCTCCCAATGTTCATGCTTGACTTGCTGAGTTCCTCCAGCAGATTGTTTGTTGCTCTGACTTCCAACTTACTTCCTTTCATGAAAAGACTGCACTGCACAGAGCATAGTCCATAAAATCACACAGAGCCTCCCAAGCTTTCTGAGAAGAGCACATGAGATTGCCAATGTTTCTCAGGAAGACTGAGTCAATGAATACCTTACTATCTTGGCCTTACTATCTTTGGCTTGGCTTCACGGACTAAGATTTATGGAGGGGTAATGTCCACGTCAGCTGGAGGCTCGTTTGTGGCTGACAAGACCTTACTATAATAAAAGAAGAAAATGCAGGTAACATTCAGGAGGTCAGGGAGAAAAAAAAGAGAAAAATGGATTCAACAATGGTTGAAAGGGAGATGCCAGAGACTAGTGGTAGATAACTGTTTGTCAGATTGGAAGCAGGTGACTAGTGACGTGCCTCAGGGTTCTGTGTTGGATCCATTACTGTTTGTCATATACATTAGCAATCTGGATGATGGGGTGGTAAATTGGATTAGTAAGTATCCGAATGATACTAAGATAGGCAGAGCTACAGACTGGTTTCAAAGCTTGCAGAGTGATTAGGTCAGTTAGAAGAGTGGGATGAAAGATGGCAGATGGAGTTTAATGCAGATAAATGTGAGGTGTCACATTTTGGTAGGGCTAATCAAAATAGGATCTATACAGTGAATGGTAGGGCATTGAAGAGTGCAGTAGAATAGAGGGATCTAGTAATAATGATACTTAGTCCCCGGAAGATGAAATCACATGTGGATAGGGTGGTGAAGAAAGTTTATGGTATGTTGGCCTTTATAAATCAGAGCATTGAGTATAGGAGCTGGGATGTTATGTTAAAATTGTACAAAGCATTGGTGAGGCCAAATTTGGAGTTTTGTGTGCAATTTTGGTCTCCAAAGTATAGGAAAGATATCAACAATTTGGAGGGAGTGCAGAGAAGATTTACTAGAATGTTGCTGGGGTTAAAGGGTCTAAGTTATAGGGAAAAGTTAAATGTTAGATCTTTATTCTTCAGAGTGTAGAAGGTTGAGAGGGGATTTGATTGAGATATTTAAAATTATTAGGAATATATATAGAGAGTTGACATTGAGAGGCTTTTTCCTTTAAGAAAGGGGAGATACAAACAAGAGGACATGAGCTGAGAGTTAGGGGAAAAAATTTAGAGGAAACATGAGGGGGAAACCTCTTTACTCAGAGAGTGGTGTGTGTGTGGAATGAGCTTCCAGATGATGTGGTGGAGGCAAGCTCGATATTAGCATTTAAGGAGAAGTTGGATATGTATATGAATGGAAAAGGAATGGATGGTTATGGGTTGAGTGTTGGTCAATGGGGTTAAGTGTTCAGCATGGACGAGAAGGGCCAGATTGGCCTGTTTTCTGTGCTGTAATGTTTATATGGTTTATATAAATGTTTCAGGTCAGCCTTCATATTTTGTCAGAACTTCAGTTCTTTGACCTGGTTAACAGTCCTGTAGATGCAAGGAAAGTTTTCAATTTTTATTCCAGTTTTTTTTTAAATTTTGCTGTATTTCAACAATGGCCTTGGCGCATTGAAAACCACAAGCTGCTGTAGAAAAACAAGCATAATTGATCATAAATTTGGCAAAAGGGTAATGTATGAAAAATTGAACATATATTCAATCTGGGTGAGTTTAAAGCAGCGATATGGTAGATTAGGGAACACATACTTGCACTTATGGCTTTGGAGTAATAAAAACACAGCTCCAAATAATGGGATGATTGAAGTTAAGGTCACGTAAAAGGCAGTGGCTACCATCGGCGTGTTTAGCATCGCAGTTAGCACAACACCTTTACAGCGCCAGCGATCGGGCTTTTAATCCTACATGGTCTATAAGGAGTTTGTACATTCTCCCCATGTCTACGTGGGTTTTCTCTCGAGGCTCTGGTTTACTCCCACCACCATTCAAAACATACCAGGGTTGTAGGTTTATGGGGTGTAAACAGCATGGAATGGACTCATGGGCTGTAATAGCCTGTTACAGAGCTGTATGTCTAAAATTTAAAAAATATATCCTTCCTATTGGACCCATTTTAGTTTCTGAGTAAGCTGGACACTGATTGAGATTGCATTGCTCGGCCGGAGGGTAATTCCCCACAATATAACTGCTCGTAGATGCAGGCTATTGACAGCTGTCAGAGCAAGAGCTCTTGCTGATCTCATGGAAAAATGCCATCATGGAAGAGCAGCATTCATTTCAATAACTAACTGTTGTACTTCAATTAAAGCTGAAACTCAAGTAGAATTGGGACACCCTGCCATGCAGCATTGAGGCAAAGCTTTGCGTGTACATCATTCAACCTAATCCACTGTGTTTGGTGCACTCAATGTGGCGTCCTCAGCATCGGTGAAACAAGCTACTCCACAAAATACCAACACTTAGTTTTTGGGACCTAAGCCCGTCTTCAAGGCATGAGTAAAAAACAGACAGGTGTCTGGTGAAAAGGGAAGAATGGAAGGGGGAGGAGCACAGACCAACCGATGTGTTAAATGGATATGGTAAGAGGACAGGAGAGAGGAATTGATTGGGGGAGGGGTTTTGGCTCTGTGAAAGAAGACAGAAAAGGGAAGAAAGAGAGAGAAAAGATATGGGGAAAGATGGGATGGGAAAGTACTAATGAAAACAAGATAAGTTGATATTAATGCAATCCAAGATGAAAGATGAGGCATTGTTCCTCCAATTTTCAGGGGTGATCACAGTCTGCAAGTGCTTAAGACTTGTCAGCAAGGGAATTGAAATGCGTGGCCACTGGGACATCTCCCATATTGTGGTGGACAGACCCAAGGTGCTCAAAAAAATTAACTCCCAGTCTGCATCCAGTCTCTCTGATGTGGAGGAAATCACAAGGGGAGCACTGGATGCAGTAGAAAACCTCTGCAGATTCATGTGAGGTATTATTTCACTTGGGGAGGATTGTTTGGGGCCCTGAATGGTTGCGAGCGAAGAGGTGTGGGTGTAAGTGGAACACCTCCTGCAGTCACAGCAGTAGATGCCAAGGGGGTGATTAGTGGGATGGGAGGACTGGATGAGGAAGTTATGGAGAAAGCTGTCCCTGCTGAAGGTGGCGAGGGAAATATGTTTCTGGGCATAGGATCACATAGTAGGTGGCGGAAATGGTGGAGCATGTTATTTTGGATACAGAGGCTGGCGTAGTCATAGATGAGAACAAATGGACTTCTGTCCTTGTTGTACATGGGGGCGGAGGGGGCCAAGGTAGATGGATGGGTAATGGAGGGTATGCACATGAGGGTTGATGATTGTAGAGGGGAATGCATGTTGTTTGAAAAAGGAGGATATCTCTGATAATCTGGCATGGAAGAACTTCTCCTGGGAGCACATGGACCGTGACTGAGGAATTGAAAGTAAGGAATGGATCCTTACAAGAGACGAAGTGTGAAGAAGTGTAGTTGAGGTAGCTGTGGGCATTGGTGGGTTTTTAGAAGCTGTCTGTTGAGAGTTTGTCTTCCAGGATGGAGACAGAGATTGAGAAAAGGGGAAGAGTTGATAGAGATGGACCAAGTGAATTTGAGATCAGGGTCGAAGTTGGCAGCAAAATAGATAAAGTCAATGAGTTCATCAAGTCAGCAGAAAGCATTACTAAAATAGTCATCAATGTTGTGGAGGAAGATTTAAGGGGACTTACCTGAGTTGATTTATAATATGGACTACTCCACGTAGCCATCAAAGAGGCTACGTATAGCTGGAACCCATGTGGGTACTTTTGGCTACCCCTTTGTCCTGGAGAAAGGAAGGATGAATCAAAGGAGAAAATTTTCACTCACACCTCCTCCCTCATCACTATTCAGGGCCCCAACCAGTGCTTCCAAGTAGAGCAACACCACTTGTGAACCTTAAGGAGTCATCTACAGTATCTGGTTCACACCTTGTGGTCTTCTCTACATAAGAGGGAGTGGATGCAGACTGGGAGATTGTTTCATTGAGAACCTTGGCTCTATCTGCCACAATAGAGAGGATCTCCCAATGGCCTCCCATTTCAATTCCCCGCCCCATTGGCTTGCTGACATGTCCATTCTCTCATTCACTATCAAACTGTGACCACCCGCAAATTGGAGGAACAGCACCTCCTATTCCATCTGCGCACCCTCCACTGGAAGACGTTTCTATTTGATTTCTCCTGTTTCTGTTAGACCCTCCACCCCATCTTTCCCTATGTTCCCTTTCCCCTCTCTCTTTTCCTTTTTCCCTTTGTCTCCTTTCACTGAGCCAAAAACAGTCCCCCTTGTAATGGAGGATTAAAACCATGTACCCAGATGCTTTTTGCTTATGTGGAACTGACGACACTGGGTCCATACGCAGGTCACCTTACTTTCAGAACTAGCAGATGTAATTAAACTCAGCCATGGGGACTTATCTGAAGATACACTTTGAAATGGAATTCCACTGTGAGGCCCAGGGAAAGCAGTTGTCAAATGCAACACTCTGAAATTGACGAATTGGTCACAACCTGTCTTGCTCGAGAAGTTTTAATAAGTCTTTGTATCTACGAGATAAACCAGGAAATTATAACATCCTGGTTCCATAATAATTAATCTTCTAAATTGTAGAATGTAATGTTCAGTTTTGATTTTGACTGACAAATATTAGAAGGAGTAGGCGCATGATTAATTGTTTTTAGGGTATATAAGCCTGTGGTCCTGCTGCTGAAGTTTAGACTCTCCGAGGGGTGGGAACACCCCTTGTCAAGAAGGAAGAACAGCCAGAGTCCGAGCAACGTCCCGGTCGGGGGAGGTGGAGAAGCTGCTACCAGCGCCCTGACAACCTACTACAAGTGTGCAGTCGTTGCCTCGCTTCGGCAGTTGGGACCAGTCCAAGCGTTGATAAGTATAGTTGGGAAGGGCTTGCATATTGTAGTGTGAAATCAGCTTTTGAATTAGTAATAAACATTTGTATAATCTGAACTGCTCTCGGTGTGTGTGTCTATTTTCTTTCGGTAGCTCAAACACTGTGACCAATCTAAAATGAACAAAATGAGAGGTATAAGTTTACCCAAGACACCCCTCCCCCAATAAATTCTCACCTTTCCTCTCTCCTGTTCTCTTCTATCCAATTAACGCCTTTTGTCTGTTGATCTGCTCTCCTACTCCTTCCACTCTTCCCTCCTCACCAGTGTTTTTAATGCAGATGCCTAAGGAAAGGCTCAAGCACGAAACAGAAGTAATGTATCTTTATTTTCTATGAATGCTGCCAGACCTGCTGTGTTCCTCTAGCATTTCTGTGTTTTTACAGCCATCTTTCAGATCCATCTGTGGAAGTCTTTGCCATTCCCGTGATGGCCTCATTGGCTACATCAAAACCCATAAAGCTGTTGTCGAATTGAATTATCCCTGACCCTGAGGGATAACCCACAAAGATCAGTAGAATGTTATTGTTGTGAAATCATAGAAAATATCACTTTTTTTTGTGGGACAAATATTCTGTCATTACTGTTGTTTTGGGGGCAGTTTGAGGCATGAAGAAGAGAGACCTGGGCAATGATCAAGCCAGCCATTAGTAGTGTCTATTGTGATGCTATTATGATATAACAATGTAGGTGTCCTTGTACTGCCTTACTCAGAGGAGCAAATGCCAGTGTCTGGTGTGTGCCACCAGAAGGACAGGTGGGCTGAGAAACAGAGGTCAGTTTCAGGATTGGAGGGAAGGAGGATGGGCTGATGTTGGGTAAGAGCAAGGGACAGGGGAACCCAGAGGAGTGATTCCAAATAATTGAGGATCAAGAAGTGTGATATCCCAATTATTTGTCAAATGGGTAATTTTTCAGTTTTGAGTCTTCATGATCATGTATCCAAGGAAACAACCCAAGATCGATCCTGAAAGACGATAAAGTATTGGTTTGTTCAACTGCTGAAAATCCCATAGTTGATCCTGAATGAACTCAACAGGTCACGCAGCTTCACAAGGAGGCAAAGATATTTAACAAATGTTTCGGACATGAGCCCTTTTTCAAGCAGGACCTGGTGAGTTTCACCAGCATTTTGCGTATTTTTGTGTCAACAGACTTTCTTGTTTCAATACCATGTTACGGGGACTAACCGTTCATAAACATGGTTTCATTGTCGTCTCCTATATTGATGACAGCAGATATTTGTGTATTTTGATTTTTTTTTTGCACAGTCACTGCATTCCATGCAAATATTCCCATTTTCCCCGAATGCATGTGATGTAAAAAGCTTGAAACGGGATTGAGGGTCCCATTCCTGTTCCAACATTTTTCCTTCTTGTCTCCTTGTCAATTTCCCAGAATTCCTGTGGTTTAAAGTGAACTGCAGACATTTTACGAACAACAGGCTCATGACAAGGACATCACCATAGTGGCGTTGCAAGTCCCGCCTCTTTACTTACTGCACTTCCGGAATGCTGTCTAAACTTGCATAAAGAAACAGAGATTCGGAGTTTTGGTCATTCATGTGTGAATGACTGATCCCGAGATCGCGGGCATTCTTCAGACCAGTGAATCACACAAAGTCTATGTAAAAACCATAAAACATTCAATCTTGCTAGTGTCTGCATGAGACCAATGTTACAGTGATGTGGGAAAAGCAAATACATCTTCAAAGGTAACATAGGATGTTATTTCAAAAGTTATTATGCATTTGAAATGCAAATACCTATTCACTTGACAAACAGAAAGCTGCAGTTAAACAAGCTATCCCAACTGTGAATGTAAATTCATCCAGTGCTTATTCTTAATTACATCTACCCCAGGGATGATGCACAAAAGTTCAAAGTTCTCTTCAGGCCGCAAATATAAATCTAAACGTTTTAGTGTTCTACTTCAATGTCCCCAAAATCCATCCACTGGTCCATTTGCAGAATTTATCAACTTCATTCTTGTCTGGATTAAATCAATGCCTTGATCATTGAAAAGACTATCTCAGTCTCTTGAGTCACACTAGTCCTTTCCGAGTGTGTATCAAGTAACTTTGCCGAAGATGTGTTCCAAAGTGCAAATTCATCATTTGATTTACAAAATACTTGTTACCTCAATCTAACCATATGCACTTGTATCTCAATGCCAGGCCACATCTTTTATCCAATCCTGTGGCTTTATGCTAATCTTACTTAACTATTCGGGAAAATGGATCTTTGATCCTATTATGCCAGGAGCAGACAGGCTATCAAATGCAGTTCTCTCAAAATAAAAATGTTCAGAGCAAATATACTCCATTCCCAAGAGAAATGTGTCTACCTATTTCAGTTATACTTTCTCAAACTTCATGAAAATATATTTGTGTGCACACCCACACATCTACCAGTCATCCAGATAATGATCTCAGAATCCACTTGATGATGTGAATTCCATCCTTCATTTTAAAAGTATCCTTCAGCGCACTGCAGATTTTTGTTTTTCCCCATTAAACCCCAGAAGGGTTTTACCATCCTGCTCAGATTTCAGTCGTCTATGTATTAAACCCAGCAGCAATAGATGTTCACCATGACAAATGGTTACTAAAACAAAAATTGTTTTTAATTATCTTTAAACATGAAAACAGAACCAAACTTTAACTTATCACTATTAACTTAACCCCCTTCCAATTCTAAATGTACATGTATGTAATGTGTTCATATAACACATTTGGTTCACAGTTCAATCTCACTTCTCATTCTTCCAAGTTCTCTGGTTGCAGGCACAGTTCATGTTGAGCACAGAATTTAAAATTTATAAAGTTCACCAAGCTTTGGTGCTCAAAAGGTAAATGGTTACCGCTCAGCAAAGTTCTTGTAGGTTTGCAGAGAGAGATGTGTTGTTCCAGGATTTCCACAACTGAGGTACCACCATTAGTTGCCTCAATGTCTTGCTGGTGAAACTTGCTCCATCAGAGTTCCCTTGATGATAACCTCTTTCTTTTAGGCTATCACAGAGTTCCTTTCTGTTCCCCTTGGATTCCAAGAGAAACATCAGACAGATAGCACTTCCAGCCATCCACCACTCTGGAGCTTCTGTTTCAGTTCCAACAAGCTTCTCCTGGCTTGTTACAGTTTTCTGTCATACTCAAAGACTCCCTTCTGTCTCTCTCTATCTGAGATTCAAACTCACAGCAGCATGGCCTTCTCTCTCTCACTTGCAAAACCCCCAACTTTCTCCAGCAAACTATAGGAGTTAGTTTTCTGCTCCCATCTGTCCCAACTTCTCAAGAGCTCTGAGTGAGCACTTTGTGGAGAGGTCAAAAGCCTTGCAAAAAGGTCCAAAACAGACAACCTGGCTCTGGTTGTTCTTCCAAGACAATAGTCCATTAATTTTATGACATCATTTCAATTAGCACCTACTTGTGAAATGTGCACAGCATTCTCCATAGTTTCTGTAAAGTCACTGAATATGAATTCTTCAGTATTTCAAATTAGATCTGTTTTAAAGTGTGTTTATGTAACCTACTCTAATTTTACCAATTTATTTTCCAAAAATATTCCCAAATACTCCATCTCAACATGAACTGACCTTAACGTAATCAGTCAGGAAGTTAATATATCAGTTATTTCATCTTCTCCTCAGTCTTTGAGATTTTAGAACAACATTTGGGACAAGCATCAAAGGTAGCAGGAAGACAGAAATTACACTGGATTGAAGATTTCCACATCCATCGCGAAGACTAACAAGATAGTGAATACTCACCAGGCTGCCTGTACCCTGAAGGATTAACCTGCCAGATTGGGTCTATTGCACTCAGTGAGTGAACAAAGGAATAAATGTATTTGACTCATCCTAACCAATTTACTTGTGGGAAGACTGTCAGCCTGCAAAGCATTAGTAGAGTGACAATTGCACAGTCCTTTTGAATACAAACTCCCATCTTTCCTCTGATAATGCCTTCCATCAAGTTGTAGGTATTTACAGTAAATTGAGAAGGCATCAGCAACAGAAATGTTCATGACCACTTCCGTTTTGAGCATGGTTGAGTCATTATTCTAATAGTAATGGCTATAAATTGTTAAATTTTATTAGTACTGTGTCACCAACAGTCCCGCTGCCACACCCCGCTGACAGCCTGCCACCAGACACCACACTGATCTCAGGGAGAAGAAGCAGCACCTTGTGCCATTGTGACGCCAATGTCAGTCTACACTACGGGCAAGGGAACAAGCAGCCCAGTGGATGTGAAGGGAGGGAGGGGGAAGAGAAGAAGCAGCGGCGTGCGCACGTGGCCGGGGCAAAGCAGCAAATTGGCAGCTGCTCGGTCTTAAAGTGCAATTGCACCACTGAGGGGGGTGGGAGGGGGATGCTCCACAAAATGCCCACTGCTCGACCCCATAAAATGGCTGCCACTATGCTTTAAAGTGTGACTTCACCACCAGGGGGAAGGGGATAAGAAGCAACACATGCCATTGCGACACCCTGCAAAATGGCCACCGCTCAGCCCTAAAGTGCATTTAAAAGTATTACTAACTATTATTATTATGTACTGCATTATTATATTTAAGATGTTTGTGTATTGGGAAGTGTTTTACATGCTTATAAAGGTAAAATATATGTTATATATACTAAGATAAACAGGATAGCATGGAGGTAAGCTTATATGTTGAGTCGATGGTGAAGAAGGCAAATGCAAAGCTGGCATTCATTTCAAGAGAAATAGAATACAAGAGATGTGTGATGTTGAGGCTTTAGAAAGCACTGGTGAGACCTCACTTGGAGTACTGTGAGCAGTTTTGGACTCCTCATTTCAGAAAGGATGTGCTGACATTGGAGAACATTCAGAAGATATTCTCAAGGATGATTTTGGAAATGAAAGGGTTATCTTCAGTGGAACATTTGGCAGCGTTTGACTTGTACTGGTTGGAATTTAAGAGAATGAAGGGGGAATCTCAATTAAAAATTTCTAATGTTGAAAGACATGGACAGAGTAGATGTATAAAGTTTATTTTCATATGGTGGAAGAGTCTAGGTCCAAGGGCAAGAGGCCACTACTTACAGATTGAAGAGTGTCTGCATAGAACAGAGATCTGTAGGAATTTATTTAGCCAGTAAATTCGCCAGTATTTAGGTAGTAAATCTGTGGTGGAGGTCAGGTTAATGGATGTACTTAAAAGGCAGAGATTGATAGATTCTTGATTAGCCAGGGCATCAAAGGTCATGGGGAGAGGGCTGGGCTGTGGGTTTGTGTGGGAAAATGGATTAGATGATTAAATGAAGGGTCAGGGTTGAATAGGCCTATTTGTGCTCCTAAGTCTAATGTTCTTTTGGTCTTTCATCTTACTTCTGGATGCCATTGACTCCCATCAGCAGAGGTGGTGTTGCACCAGATCCACTATTTCATTCAGTTTGATTAAATACCTTTGATTAAATACCTCACTTTAGCATCTAATTTTAACATTGAACCCTGAAGGGTTGTTGAAATTTAAAGTTTATTTGTCACAAAATCGTAAGTACAGGTTATCTCAAGTATTCATACCAACATGAAAAAGTCCAATTTATGGAGTACACGATGGCAATGAAAAGCAAGAACAATTGGTACCAAGCAAGGGCAAGAGAGCACTGATATGGGGCTCATTTAGGAGCCTGATAATAAAAACATCTTAAAGCCTGTTGGTGCATGATTTCACACTCAATGGGAAGTGGGAGAAGAGTGTGTGTCCAGGGTGTGTCCAGTATGTTGACTGCCTTTGCTAGGGAGCATTAGTTGTGGTTGAAGTCCATGGAGATGAGGGAGGTTTACCTGACATTCAGATCTGCATTCAATATCTTCTGTCACAATCTGCATCCATTTAAATTGAGCAATTTGTTTACATCGATCATAATCACCCTCAACTAATTTTAGAGTCAGATATTTTCCCATATTCTTGTAATTTCATATGTAAAGAAGATAATGATTTTCAGAATCTGTTATATAGATTAATATATTATCAGCAAATATACTAATCTTATATTCCTCTTGATTAACTTTAATTCCTTTAATACTAACATCTTGTCTCATAAATTGTGCTAATGGTTTAATTTCCAAAACAAATAATGCCGGAGACTCACTGATCTGGTTAACAAAAAAGAAGAAATATGTCCATTAGTGACTACTCAAGCCAAAGGATTTCTACATAAAGTCTTAATCCAATTAAAAATATTGATCCAAATATGCAGAGAGTTCATTTTAAATTTTAAATTTAAATTTAGACATATAGGGACAGTAACAGGCCATTTCAGCCCACCAGTCCATGCTGCCCAATTTACACCCCACTAATCTCCACCCCCCAGTACGTTTTGAAAGGTGGAAGGAAACCAGAGCCCCCGAAGAAAACCCACGCAGACACGGGGAGAATGTACAAACTCCTTACAGACAGTGCAGGACTTGAACCCCAGTCTGGCCCCAATTTCTGGCGCTGTGAACCCGGCACGCTCATTATCACAGGAGCTGGCTCATTCTGCAAAAGCTCCGTTCCCACTGCAGCTGAGATCAGCTAACTTGACACAGACAGAGAACAAAAGCGGTCAAATTTGGAAACTTTGTGATGATAAAACAAGTTTGATCCAAATCATTAGATTTGCGTTGATCATTAACTTGCAGTAAATTTTAATGATTTAGTACGAGAAGTTACTTCATCTTATTCCATTCATTTACCACTAAATGATAATGTCAGCAGACTTGCCTGACTAACAACCCACAAGAACAAAGAAATAAATTTGACAGAGACAGTTAATGAGCGAACAGATTTTTTACATCCTTCATAAGCAACATGTAAAACAAATTGCTAGGTGCATTGAATAATGTTATTAATGATTTTAAATTGGACATAATTCTATCTTTGTTGCTGGGATATCACTGATAAATTATTGGTGATATTGCATTGCTTACTGAAATGAATCATTATTCATTGTATTATTAATCTGCTTGAAACTATAAACATTTTGCTGTGGAATTTCAACATTTTTAAGCATTAATCATTGATTAAAGCTGAATATTTAAAGTCAAGTATTGGAGCAATTGTTATCCTCCTTCAACAGTTGGCAACCATGATTGTCACTTTTCAATTCACAGACGATCATCCCATATGGCAATAAATTTGTTGCTGCAAAGGCAGGTATCAATCAAGTTTTGGGTGAGAGGATGCATTGAAAGTTAACTGAGCAATCTGTATGGATGCAAGCTTGCAGAACATTAATCAACAGCATCTTTTGATGACTGAAACCAAATGAGTAAATATCTCATACATTAATTTCTTGGCATGAAACAGTTTAGAAATGGACCATCTATGGATGCAGTACAAGGGAGTAGTTCTCTTCAAGCAATCTCTCTGTTTTTGTCACCAGCTAAATGTTTATTGTATTACGAGTGTTGAACTGGATTGATTCCTTGAATGGTGGGTTTGCTGCTGAGAGAGGGCTGTTTGGGGATTTGCTTGAACCAAATTTATTTGTAGTAGTTATGCAAGAGCAAAATGATGCAACCCAGGAGGAGATTGTTATCATCTGAGATCAGATTACTTCTCTTCAAGAACTGGGTGATGAAGCTTGCCATTAAGGGACAAATAGTGGTTCTTCTTCTGTGTTAGAAGAGTTTGGAGGGTTGTGAGAGTATTTAGAGGTGTTTTGGGAAGTATTATTAGAGCAGGTTGCACACAAACATTTTAAAACACAGAATATTTGCAGGACATTTGCAGGGTACTTTTTTTGCAAAAAGAGCAACAAAGTTGCAGCATACAGCTGGCCGGGGAGAGCATGTGATTTTTGGAGGCATGGAGAACAGTTTTGCTCTCAGAGAGGGAGGGAGTGAAACAGAGAGGAGAGACACAGAAATCAGTTCCAGAAAGTCGAAGCTGGCAAACGTTTGGAAGGCTGTCTGGTCAAAGGAGAAAACTAGCTGTCTGAGGTGACCTGAAAGAAAGAGGATCATCTGGAGAACCCTGAAGGGGGCAAGTTTCGTCAGCAAGACTGATTTGAAAGGAATCAGGCGTGGATGTCCTGGAACAAAAGGAATCTCCCTTTGAAGACCAACAAGAACCCTCCTGAGTGGTAATCATTTGCCTGTTAAGCACCAAAGACTGGTGAACTTTGTTAATGCTAACTTCTGTGCACAGTACAAGAATTGACTGCCATCAGTGAGATTGGACTGTGATCCAAAGAACTTTTCTAACCTTAAATACACATTACACGCACTTGCGCTTAGTATTAGAGGGGGGATTAAGTAGGTTAGGAAGGTTAATTAAGTAGGTTTAGTAATAAGTTAAAGTTTAATTCTTTTTTCTTGTTCAAATATAATTAAAAACCACTTTTATTTAACCCTGTGTTGTGGTGCAGATCTATTGCTGCTGGTTTTTGGGGGCCTCTGGACTCCATAACAGGGTTGATAGCAGCAGGGTGATCTGGTTCATCCCAGTTCCACATCCTATGGTGTATCCTGTTCTTGCAAGCTTACATAAGCATGGCGGTGCAAGAAAGCCCTGTCCTTATTCAGGTTGTTAGCATTCTCCTCACGTGTATGCCATAGCCTTGCACCCTCTGTACAACAACCAGATGCTCTTCCAGCCCAGAGCTGTTCACTGTTGTTCATCATACTCATCCAAAGTTGATTAAATTGGGAAGGAAGCAACTTTCCACCAACCCTGAATGCAGCCACCTTGAGATCAGTGTGTGGAAATATTCACTGTAGCAAATTAAGCATGAACATTTTCAATTAGGATAAACATGTAAAAATTAATGTTATTATAGTCACAGGTAGCTTTCCCTCAACTTTTGATGAACATATCAGAATCATTCATCCATGCAACAAAATATGCAATGTTAATAATTAAAGAAACTTGAAAAAAAAATAGAGTGCTATTTGGCATGATGATGTCATGCGTAACCACTTACATTTATAGCTTGATACATCATCAGGCCATATTATTCAAAAGTTGGATGGATCTTGGCATGTTGCAGAATAGAACCATGATTGTGTGGATTTATGTTTTCCAGGAGATATGCGCAGAGTGGTTCATGACAGGGAGCTGATCCATACCTGAGGGTTGAATTATCAGTGAAGCTTTTCAGGTAGGCACAATCATGGAATGTATTTCTGGTGTCTGAAAGGTCAGGTAATCATCCATAACTTGCACGGAAATACTTCACAATTGCATGGCTCTCATTTACATAGGATGGAAAAATCCTCTTTCTTTCCTGTGAAAAGCAAACTGTACCTTTGTGACCTATGGGACCACTATTGTATCTGAATCGTATTATAACAATTAGAGTTAAATATCAGCCCTCACCTGATATATTTTTGAGAGACTGTCAAGGTCTTTGTGCATCACTCTGAACTTCTGCGCAAAAAAATGCTGAAGTTCTCTGGCACCTGTTTGTCTTGACGTTGCATTGATATCGGTATTTATATTGAATTCTCCAACATCGGCCAACATTGTGCATCCCACTGGAAGAGATTGCTCCGGGCTCAACAATTCCGTTTTACAGCTAAACAATTCACAAAAAACATTCCAGCTGAGTCTATTGTGATTTCAAAAATACATATCTTTCCTGTCTTGATCAGTGGGAAGATAGACGAGAGGTGAGAATCAGATGTTGATACTTTAATCAAACTCTTTAATACTACTCTTCCATTTGGATCCATAACCAAGTTATTTGATTGCTTTGAGGATGCTGAGAAATCCTCATGGGTAGTGAACTGATATGTAGTGAACTCTCAGATGTATTTTGTATGATGCACAGCTGGCTGTGATTTCAAGAAATAGTGCTGGCAACAGATTATACATCAAGGCTTTGGAGGCACATGATGCTGTCCACTATAAATATTCCATTGTTCCCTGGAAAAGAACAAATAATGCATAGTTTGATTTTTTTCATTCTTGCAGTCACAATTGAGACTTGATTTGAGCTTTCATTGTTGTAAAATTTGGTCACATTTTCCTCCTATTTCTTTCTGGTTTTTGGCTGTCACAGATAGCGCAGAGAATCTGTTTTGGCTCTTGGCACCACAGGATGAGCAGTTAGGTAATTTTTGGGGGATATTCCAATGAGACCTTCATTATTTTCCATGCTATTAAGCATGGAATAAGGTTGAATTGCCTCTTGTGGTGTTCACTTGATTTGAGCCACATATGTTGTACCTTCAGCTTATGCAGTACTTCATCAGAGCATCTTTCTTGGGAAAGATATTACAAATAGAGACATGAAAATTTATCTCATTCCAAGTCTTTGCGAAAACTTTCAACACACTCCTAATAATCCTCCGATATTTTTCTGCAGGTGTCACTTGCTGGGCAAACTTTCAGACAGTATAACTGCAGTGAATGGATCACTGCAGTGAATGGATCACATGCATGACGAATGACGTTTTAAAGGCAGAAAAACTGTGAGCCAATTTTTTCTGCCAGTCCTCCCAATTTTTGCTCTCAATGCTCCAAACAGGTGTGGCACAATGGATGACTATTCCTTATGTAGATTCTGTGTGCCAAATATCTGGGAGTCGCTCACGCGCACAACTGGCACAAAACTCCCCAACTAAGTTTATTCTTGTGGAAGTTGTGTGGTTTAAATATAGAAGGGCTGAAATTCAAATGCTTGGAGTTATAAAACATAATTTCGAAGCATTTACTCTTAATTGCAAACCAATGTGAAATACTAGACTGTCATAGAGAAACACAAAGGCTACAGGTGCTGGAATCCAGAGCAAGTGAAGAATTGCTGGAAGCATTCATCAGGTCAGATGACATCCATGAGTAGAAATGTTCAGTCAATGTTTCAAATCTTTATGATGCCTAAGATAGAAGAGGTGAAAGTACATAGATAAAAGGGAAGCTGGGTGTGTTAACATTACTCCTGTAAAGAAACAACACATTATATTCCTCCTGGACAGTCTTAAGCCTAATGTCATGAACATGGTTTTTTCTAATTTTTGGTAACCCATATCACCATCTGCTTCTACTATTTCCACTACTTCTTGACAAACCTTTGTCTTATTTTTCTTCCTCTCTTAACTTTTCTTTCCCCATCCTGCTTCCTAATGGTTTCTCGCTTTAACTGTCTCTCCCTTGTCTCTCCATTCCCCACGCCTCCTGCCTATTATCACCTCTGGGCCCCTTCCCTCCCTCTCCCCACCTTATTTCCTAATTTATCCATGTAATTTCACCTATTCTGTCTTAGTCTTGATAAAAGGGTTTGACTCAAAACATTTATTTTTTTAACACTAGCCGCTATGTTCCAGGAAAATGATCCCATTTTCCCAGAGCGTGTGCTGTGTAAAAAGCTTGGAACGGGAATGAAAGTGCCATTCCCATTCTGGCATTTTATCTCTGAGATTACTTGTCAATTTCCTGGAACACCCGCAATCTAAAGAGAACTGCAGGCATTCCGTGAACAACGTACTAATGAATAGCATGTCACCACAGTGGGGTTCCAGGTCCCGCCTCGTTATTTACTGCACTTCCGGTATGCATAAGGAAACCGAGATTTGAAGTTTTGGTCATTCGTGAGTGAACGACCAATGCCGAGATGTTGGACATTCTTCAGACAGGAAAAATCACGTAAAATCATGCAAAGTCTATCTAAGTGACATAATTGACTGAGGCTGACCACTTCTACTCATTGATGCTGTCTGACCTGATGAGTGCCTCAGGCAATTCTTTGTTTAGAACTATCAAACCTCATTGCAGAAAGTATGTAGAGGGAATGATCATACATATGCAATGGGATAAACACAGGAGGAAGAGAAGTGAGAAAAAGGTATAAAAAAACAAATGGAGTTGTCAGGACAGAGAAAAAAGAAAAAGGCACACCAATGTAGAAAGCAAAAGATTGAATGCAATGATAAAGGTGAAGCTGCTGAAGACCATTTATTTTTTTATTATTGTCATCAGTAACACTCAGGGAGATCAATATTTGTGGAAACAAACTGGCAGGTTGCAGATTATTATCAGGGTTCTGCCTCTTGGCCTAGCTGGGAAAGGAAGAAGTTCTTCTCAATTAATTCTGGTGGATTAAAGTGATAGACAATTCAAGAGTCAAGATCGTGACCCACCTTCCAATTGTGCAGCAAGAGTTCTGACTGCTGTGAGGCACAATCTATTCAATTGTGGTTGCTAAAAAACATTAAGTTTGAAAATAACTCAGTGCCTCAGTTTAGTTGCACATGTTATTTTTTTAATGAACTAAAGCTATGAAACTGATTTTGAACAAAAGGGAGACCACATATAATTCCAACTCCTTGGAATTTTTTGAGCATCCAGTTACGCATGTTAAATTGGGGCTGAAAGCACGTTCTTCGTTTAGAGCCTAAAGCTCAGAATTCATTAGGATTAAAGATTATTTGTCTTCAGATTTACCACCTCTATGAAGTCTTCCAATAGTGTTGGAATGATCCATAACATCAAGTCCTTTCTGCCAATATCTTAAACAGAAG
Organism: Narcine bancroftii; assembly: GCF_036971445.1. Classification (NCBI taxonomy): domain Eukaryota; kingdom Metazoa; phylum Chordata; class Chondrichthyes; order Torpediniformes; family Narcinidae; genus Narcine; species Narcine bancroftii. The sequence continues at coordinate 132,320,559 of NC_091474.1, read as the reverse complement.
GATTTTGATGAACAAAATTCTCAGTCCCCCTCGCCCTTTTCCTGTTGGGGTATAATTGCCCATCTGGTATTCACAGCTATGGTGGTAAAGTGAGCAGAAATTCGGTTAATTGTTGCCTTTGATATCCAGAGTTTTACAGATCCACAATAACCATGTTGGTGAACCTTTATATCGCTGTCAATTTTCTTCTTTGGTTTGAAGCCCCACCCTCTCCTTAAGGAATTTATGCTTCGCCCAAACTCTTGTAACCTCTTTGTGAAATAACCTGTTTTTCTGGAATCAGATTGATAATGAACTTGTCATAGCTGATTTCCAAGTGTCCCTTGCACTTTACACTCGCCTGTGCAGTCATCAGAAATATACCCAGTTATTTGAGATGGTGTCATGGAGGGGGATTCGTGGGCCAGGCCCCCCCCCAAATGAGTTATTGCCCCCCCCCAAATGAGTTATTGTCCCCCAACACCCCCCACCCACCACATTTCCACAAACTGCTCCACAAAGAATGAGGAAATCCTCCTGTGATGGCCCTTCTTGTAGCTTCTGCAGGATTGTGGAGGGGTGTTTCATCTTGATGATATGAAAAACCCCAATCAGATTGATGTCTCATTCACCAATGATCAAAGAACAAAACAACAACTGCTGAAAATAACCAGCAATCTCCAAATTTGAAAAATTCACCAAAGATAAAAATGTTGGTAAAGTAGATAAACGCAAATCCATTACCCATCTGCATGCACGTGAATTTCCCACTCGCCAGGCACTCACTCCCAACAGCCATTGAGTGTATTGTAGGACCCCACCACCAGACAAATTTTTCCTTCTCCCCTCTCAGCCTTCTGCAGGGACTGTTGCTTCTGATATTTCCTTGTGCACTCATCCCTCCCCACCCATCGTATCTTTGTCACCTTCCCCTGCGTCCACAGGAGGTGCAACACTTGCACCCACAACTCTTCCCTCACCACGGTCCAGGGCACCAAACAGGCCTTTCATGGACTTATTTTCTGCATCCGGTGCATCCTTTGTGGCCTTCTCTACATCGGAGAGACCGGTTGCAGACTGGTAGATTACTTCACTCAGCACCTCCACTCCATTCGCAACCACAGCGACCTCCCAGTGGCCAACCATTTCAATTCTGGGTCACACTTCCATGCTCACATGTCTGTCCATGGCCTTGTGTGCTATCCCACCCAATCCACCTGCAAATTGGAGAAACAACACCTTATTTTCCATCTGAGCACTCTCCAGCCAGATGGCATTAACATTGATTTTACTGCTTTCCATTAAACCTGCTCACCGTTTCTTTCCCCTCCCCTTTCCTGTCTTTGCAGTTCTTCCATCCGCTCAGCCATCCCTCCTCCGCCTCATTGCTGCTGCCCCTCCCTCCTTTCTCCACCTATCATCTCCTGCCTTTGCCACACCCTTCTCTCTCTCTCCCCCCTCCCCACTCTTTTGCTTGGATGCCTGTCAGCATTTTCTCATACTTTGATGAAGGGCTCTAGCCCAAAATGTCGGTTCTGTATCTTTACCTTTGCTACATAAAGGACACTGTTTGACCTGCTGAGCTTCTCCAGCATTTTGTGTTTTTACCCAATGAGTGTGAGTTCATTCAGTATGTAAGATGCAGCCAATTGAATTATCCCATGTTTTGGAACCTCTCCCCGATCGGAACAAATGCCGACTCACAGAACATAGTGGTGGTTGTTCTTGATGGGAACAGAATTAAATTGAATGGGTCCCTCTTTCACAGCCTGCTGTTGGAGCTGCAACAGCAGAGTGAACACTTATGGTTGTGTGGGATAGAAAATGGAATTCAGGGAACTTAGAAATAGACCACAGTCACTGCAGGGTGCCCACTCTACAATTAAAACATCAAACTGATCATTGCTCCCAACAATTCACTCTAAATGAAAAGTTCTTGAAACAGACTTTAGGAAGATATCAGCAGCTGTGGGGGAATGAGAGTTTGGAATAATTTTTAAATTTAAATTCAGACATGTAGGACGGTGACAGGCTCAATTCTACCAATTGCCCTACATTTTGAAGGGTGGGAGGAAATTGGAGCCCCTGGGGAAAACCCGCACAGACACTGGGAGAATGTACAAACTCCTTATAGACAGCGCCGGATTCAAACCCCAGTCCCAATCGCTGGCTGTGCCTAATAATCGACATTTTGGGTTGGGTCTCGAGTTGGAAAGTTCAGTGGGAGAAGTAATCGAAGGACGAGAAGTCCTGACGGGAAAGGAGAGGGTGAAGGTTCCACGTCAGGGCAGAGCAGGAATGCAAAAGTGACATTGGGATGAAACTGGCAGTGCCACCACTAATCTTGGTCAACATGAATTCAATGAGAATTATCTGTCGAGGCAGAAATGCCGTAGTAATTGCAACAACTCTGTTTCAAAATGTGAGTACAACTCTTTCAGCAAGACTGTCGGTGGCTCTGAAAAACATCACGAGGGGGGTTGCACCCACTCCCCCTGCGAGTAAGTTCTCGAACGGCACTTTGTTCCCCTTCCACCATGCTTACCCCAATGCCCCCCAGTTTAGATCTCTTCTGATGCTGACTATGCAGCTACATCAACCACAACCAAATTAACTGATGCAACCTGGGATCCTACAAAAAGGAAGACTTGTTTACAGCATCTTTTAAGACTGTGGTGTGTCCTACTGATATAGTTATGATTTGTAGACACTACTGCAACAGGAAAAATGCAAAACCTTCTGCCTCTTGAAACACCTGCACTCTTATTTAGGATGATTCAGCTCTTCATGAGACAAGTGCACTGAGCATTGAAGGAGACATATGGGCTGCCTGCATTGATGCATATTTCCCTTGCAAAGAAATTGTAATGAGGTGGGCTTTTGTCATCCCAAGTACATGTGACAAAATCCACAACTTCTTTGAGTAGAACAAAATAAATTTTTGAACTGAAGAACATATCGAACACAAATGATGATTTGACCACCAGCAGCAGTACTTAGTACCCCTTGGTGAAGAGGACCTCACTCCTCCTCTTCATTTTCAATAAGGGCTTCAGATCCATGTCTAAAGATTGGGTGGCCACGCAACTTTCAAAACTTGTCATCAGGCTCAGGTGATGACGATCTACCATTATTTAGTCCTGAGAGGGATCCAATGAATGGCTTTAGGTAACACAAAAGGCCTTTTTATCGAGGAAAAAAGAGAGAGTTTAAAGGTGGATATTCTACGCCTTTACAACACTTCAATTACTTTTGTAAAAACACCGATGGTGATGCTGGATGTGGAGTCCGATCCTTCGAGGGGGTAGTCTCACAGGTAAAGTGAGTCACACTTCCTCGCTCCATAAAGGCAATGCCACTGCAGGCAGCTGCTTAGGGGTGTACTGATGATGTCACGATGTTGTTGTCAGCCTGTGACCCAGAAGCCACCACCAGGGCTCCCACGGGGATTGGTGCTGGGGTTAGGGGTCCCTCCTGCCACATGAAAATGTCCTCTTTCCATTCCCCCTCCGCCCCTCCTTCACCAAGGTGGAGGAGCGGGAAGGCAGCAAGGAGCCGGAGAGAGTGGGAGTGAAGAGAGTCTGGCCCGAAGAGCGTGGAGGCCCTGCGGGGGCAAGGAGAGTTGGAGCCTGCCAAGCCGCCGGGGCTAGAGAGCAAAGGGACCTGCGTCCTGAGCTCCTGAGCCCAGAAGGAAGGATGACAGATGCTGAGGAGAGGAGATGGAGAACCAGAGCTGGGGAAGAGGGAAGGGGTTGGAGAGCTAGAGAAAAGAAGACAAAGGGAAAGGGAAGGGAGTGAGAACAAAGGGTAGGCAAGTAGAAATTGTGTTTGAAGACTTTTGTGTTTTACATCAGAATTTAGTCCATTGGAAAGGTGTTGAGTCCAACAGCTGTGTAGGTATTTCTGGCTGGTCACCAAATTTATGCCATTGATGTTCTGGGATCTGTCCTGGAGTCCCCATGTTGATGCATTCAGAAAGAAGGCTCGCCAGTGGCCATATTTGTGAGATTTCTGAGGACATTTGTCATGTCACCGAAGACTCTTGTAAACTTCTACAGGTTTTCCAGTTTATAGCATCCCTGGCTGGTTGCATCATTGCCTGATATAGAGGCACTAACATTCAGAACAAGAATAAACTCTAGAGTGTTGCAACATCATAGGCACCAGACTTCACTCCATCGAGAACATCTACATGAGGCATTGCCTTAAAAAAGCAGTATCCATCCTCAAAGACCCCCACCATCCAGGCCATGCCCTCTTTACTCTGCTACCATTGGGGAAAAAATACAGGAGCTTGAAGACGAGCACTCAATGGCACAAGGACAGCTTCTTCCCCGCTGCCACCAGATTTCTGAATAATCAATCAACCAAAGACATTGTCTTACTTTTCGTGCACTATTTTTTAATATATAGTAATGTTGTAAGATGGTTACAATATGAATGTCTGCACTATGACGCTGCCACAAATCACTGAAGTAATTGACTTGTTCGTGACAATAAATTCTGAATCTGAAGTTTGCATGTGTTCTTCACCAGATTAAGTGGACTTCAGTGGACCCCTGTGCATAGTTTCTAACTCTACCCTATTTTGTCCTCATTGAGCCTGCCTGAACATTCACCATTTTTAGGATGACATCAAACTTGAAGCCCTTTTGTCCAAATCAGTTGTTTGTTTCACTTTTTGAAATGTACACAACTATAAGATTCACAAGCAGCAAATGATCAGCTTTACTTTTTTCCAGATTTTCCATTAAAGCTCTCTCAACGTTCTGTTTTCCAAAGAGAACCATTCTCTACACAACAAATTACAATTCATGTCATGCTGCTGAGTCTGGAGTCATCCTGGAGTCTGGAGATTTGCAACACCAAGCTACAAGAGATGTTTGGACGCATAGCCTAACTATTGGAAAAAGAAAGATGGATTTCTGTCAGATTTGAACTGAAAATTCCAGAACTTGGGGTCAGATTATCACCTTTATCATCCATTGTCAGAGAAATATTAGAGAAGGGGGGAAAAAAAGTGGGCAAAGCTAAGAAAAAATGAAAGCAAGGATGAGTGTTTTAAAATCAAGATGTTGCCAAAATGTTCTGCAGTCATTGGCAAATGCTGAAGTGAAATAACAATATTAAGCATAAATAACAATATAACAATCCACACTTAATAACATCTGTCACTCATATCTCTGAGCTGAATTAAACTAGTGGTGCTGAGAGCAAATCGTTAAAAATGTGTTTGAATAATGCCTGCAACCAAGTCACACCCTGACAAATTCTGCAGCATATTTAATATCCTGCAGTGCATTTCAATGCAAATAGAGTGAAATCTTGTTTATTCTACATTTTGACTGCTAAGATTCTGTGAACAAAGGAAATGCATTGAACAATGACCCAAACTGTTTAAAAACAGAAGGCCCAGTGGAAATATAGTCTTGCCACCATGTATCATAGCAATCTTTTGAACACTCTTCTCACGAGTTATCCTTGGTTCTTTGGGATTAAGGATGACATGTTTCCTTTCAAGTTCTATGGATTCTGAGGTGGTTGATGAGGCCAATGCGGGAACTGCAGACATTGCACCAGATGGTCCTTGATGGAGCGGGCTGGTTGATGGCTGGAAAGGTGCTGCTTTCCAACATTTGTGGACTCCAAGTGCATGGATTCAAGCTTATCAGTGTCATTGTAAGTAATCCTATACTTTGAGTGGGCAGACTGTGGATTTCTGGGAGTTTGGAGGCATCTTGTACTTTTCAAGGCAACTTGGAGAACATCCTTGAATGCTCTTTTCTATCCACTTGTTAATCTCAGAGCTCAGAGAGACTGTTTCCTGAGTCTAATGTCAGAAAAACAAATAAGGCTAACAAGACTTGAGTCATTTGGTCTAGTGCTGAGGAATGACATTGGGGTGTCATAAGTTGAGTTATGCACCACAGCATGTTCAGCCTCCAACCGGCATATCATCATATTTAAGTTTCTGTGAATGGTGCCTCTCATCTGGTAACACTTAATAGGCATTTAGGCTCTGTGCTGTTGGAATTCTTTATTGCCAGAAATGTTCCAGTTCAAGGGTGAACAGTGTATAAATTTAGGTGCATTTAGGCTTACACTTGTTTCCTCAACATCAGTGGTGTGGCTCACATCCCTCTGCCACTTGCATCCACTAGCTTTTACATGTGCACTTTCACAAAACGTGCTCTCTCTCTCTCACACACACACACACACACACACACACACACACACACACACACACACACACACACACACACACACACACACACACACACACACACACACACACACCATCCTGATAACACTTGTATCAAATAAATTTTTAAAAATTGAAACCAGCTCTGATAGCGCCTTCTTGCAAATTTACCTTTCATAGAGCAGCCCTAAAAGGCTGCTCCTGTGTCGCATTCATGTTGTGAGGTGCCTCGTAGGGCCCTCTGGAGCAGATGGAGGCAGGTCGACTGGTGCCATGGCACCACACATCATAAATACATGCCAGAGCATTGACCAACTTCCCTACCCATAATCATTTCACAAAGTACCAGTACAATAATGGCGATGGATCAAGGAAATTCTGAACTAGCGATGAAAGCAAAAATTTGAGTAGAAGAGAGACAAATTTTATGGCACACATTACTGTTTCTTGATGCTAATTTATTTTTGTTGGTTCTCAAACTTGCTCTAACTTGCATGAAGTGAAACACGGAAGACTGCAGATGCTGTAATTGCAGTAAAAACACCGTAAATGCTGGAGGAGCTCATCCAGTCTCACAGCAACCATATTACTGATGTTTTGGGTCTGAGCCCTTCTTCAAAGTATCCTGTAATTGTATATTGCACAATTGATGCATTGCATTTTCTGCATCTCCATCCATATCTCGCATTGCCCCCTCACACCAAAATCTCTTGCATTACTGTCGACTCTGCTAAACTTCCACAGCCGCTGAATATTCCTTTTGAACCTTTATATTGGCATTTAAAGAAATTATACATGCTAGAAACCTTTTGATTAAGTTTTTAAGAAATTAGTAAGATGCTGGAATAAAACCTTAAACTGTAGAAATCAGTGTTGAGAAACCTGTTAGCACTTATTTAAAAGCAAGTCAAAAGAGCATCAAGTTGATGTCTGGCCTTGAATATGTTTTTGTGGATCCCGGGGCATCCATCGGTTTTACTCTGGTCTCATTTGCAGAAAATTGAGCTTCAAGTGAAAGTACTTTATTTCCTTTCCTCTTCACTTTGGAAGCAAAGTTTTCATCTTTGCTTTAACTTCATCCTTTTGCTTCAAGCCCCTCTCTTTGTAATTTGAAATAATACTATCCAAGTTTGTCTAATGGCTTCTTAATTATTCTGACATGTATTGGTTTATAGTTCTTTAATTCTCTTGAACAATGCACCCTTTTTTGGTGTTTCCAGTCTTAATGATACAATTCTGAATTACTGATCATGGTCTTAGACTGAATTTTTCTCATTCTACTTCTCAACGATTAATGCTAGTCTTGAATCTCGATGTATCTTTAAAAACATCAACTTGTTCCCTGTGGTAACTTGGAAAAGGTTCACCAGATTTCCTTATTCAAAATCTGGATGGCAGTTACACAGGTAGCAAAAATCAGCTATTGGGCAATGATTAATTATTTTATGTGCAATGTCTGTGCCTTTATATTAATGTTTTCCCCTAACATGGAAAAGCATATTGGTACATCTGGGAGTGTATTCAGAATAAGCAGCTTTAGATGTTACTAAACTTGTGATACTGATTTGACATCCGTCTTATTATAAGCCCTTTCATGCCAAGACTCCCCCTGGAGGCCGGCTACAAGTGTGGAGGGAAAACAAATGTACCTTTCATAGAGCAGCCCTAAAAGGCTGCTCCTGTGTCGCATTCATGTTGTGAGGTGCCTCGTAGGGCCCTCTGGAGGCAGGGCGACTGGTGCCATGGCACCACACATCATAAATACATGCCAGAGCATTGACCAACTTCCCTACCCATAATCTCCCACGCAGCTGGAACCGCTCTGTGTTTCCCAGAACAGTTTCAGCTGCGTGGGGGATTATGGGTAGGGAAGATGGCCATTGCTCTACCATGTTTTGAGCCGCTGATGAGTGGCCCCGTGAGGAGTTGGAGTGGCCCCCACCCTGATGGCCCCCCGAGCTGGCCCTGCCCTGACAGTCCCTGTTAGCTCCGTGCCCTGTTGGCTCCCCGCCCTGATGGCTCCCACTGGCCACACCTGCTCTGACGAGGTCATGGAGGGAGAGGAATGAGTGAGTGGGAGAGAGAGTGGGGAGATAGATCGCTGGCTGACGGCATTACATTCATGTAAAATGAAGGAGCACAGTTCTCTGCGGAATATCCTTCCCCTGAGAGGAATTACAGTTGGTGCCTTGGAGCCGGCCACAACACATTCATAGAGGTAAGTCATAGAAACATAGAAACATAGAAGATAGGAGCAGGAGTAGGTCATTCGACCCTTCGAGCCTGCTCCGCCATTCAACGAGATCATGGCTGATCTTGAAGTTCAGTACCCCGTCCCCGCCTTCTCTCTGTAACCTTTAATACCCTTATACTGAAGAAATATATCTAATTCCCTCTTAAATATATTTAATGAACCTGCCTCTACTGCCCTCTGTGGCAATGAATTCCACAGATTCACCACCCTCTGGGCAAAGAAATTCCTCCTCATCTCAGTCCTAAATGGTTTGCCTATTATCCTCAAACCATGGTCCCGGGTTCTGGATTTTCCCATCATTGGAAACATCCCATCTGCATCCATTCTGTCCAGTCCTGCCAGAATTTTATAGGTCTCTATGAGATCCCCTCTCAATTTTCTAAACTCCAGCGTGTACAATCCCAATTTGCGCAATCTTTCCTCATAAGTCATTCCTGCCATTCCAGGTATCAGCCTGGTGAATCGCCTCTGCACTCCCTTATGTCTCCTGACATAAGGGCAGAGAATCTCTGCCATTACATTGAGGCTTTTTCACTGCATGAAAGGGCCTTCTGCTGCTGGCAATAATGCAGCCAATTATATGGAGAGGTGCAGTTAGCAATGAGCAAGCCCTCTATCTATGCAGTGTCACTTGAAGAGATTATCAGTCATTCTTGTTTGCTATTATTCATTGGTAGGCAGATTGGTTGTTGTGAATTGATGCCTGAAAATGACATAAGGTGCCATTGTATCTTTAATTCCACTCTGTAGCCACTATCACTGTTAGATTTGGAAGCTTGGAGTTGCTCTTGTTGGTCTTCAGCGTGGTGAGGAGAACGGGAATGGTCTGTTGAACAATATCGGGAGAATGGGGAAGAAGGTCCTCAGTAGTAGTTCCCTCATGTAACAGTCTTCAGGAAGCGATGATCCAATGTCCACATTAATGAGGAGCAGAGAGTTAGAAGATCAATACCTGTAAACAGAGATATACATTGGGTTATTTCCAGAGCAGGGCAGGCATTGACAGTGACAGTGAGGGTGAGAGTATACATGAATTTCCATCTTTCTGGACTTTGCCAGCCTGGTGCAGAAGGTGTCAGCAATATTTTCCAATCTTCAGTACTGATGAAGAGTAGCAAGCTCCCAGTGTTTAGGCATTGGTCAGCATTGACTGATTGATCCCAGATGGTGTAAAGATCCATGGAAATAGGAAGCTGGAATGACTAAGCAGGTCAGACATCATCCATGGAGGAAAATATTCAGGCAACATTTCAACCCGTGAAAGGGTCCTGACCCGAAACATTGGCTGTCAGCATTTGAGCACAGAATTTATTGCCCATTCCTATTTGCTCTGAGAAGGTGGTGATTGGCTGATGCTTTGAACGAGGGAGACCTTCTAGAGGAACTGTGGCCAGTAGATCAAAAATTCAAGGGTTTAAAGTTCACAGTTCAGATTTTTGTCAGAGGACACCCATGACATTATATACAACCATGAGATTCTTTATCCTGTGGGCCAGAAAGAATTTCTACTTATCAATCATGCAAAAAAAAAACTGTACCCACAGAAAAGAAATGTATATAGGTGACTTATTCTAATATCCTAATTTCAAAATATCATCTTCCAAGTTGTGAGCTGTGATATCCCAAATTTAGATCTCTTTCATCCAATAAATCAAACTCTGTGGCTGTTACTTTACATAGTTTTAATTCATTGATCAAACAGATAAAGATTTTGCAAGGCTTTGCAACAAAACTTTCATAATGGTGAATAACAAAGCATTTACTGTATAAAGATAGTCCTTTAGGCTCTAATTAAAAGTTGCCAATACAAAACCGTTAACTAAAGATTGCTATTAAACACAAAGATATATAGAGAGACAAAAAGCTAGAAATATAAAAAGTATATAAAAATATAAAATTTTACAAAGAAACAAAAATTTAAAGAAATATTTCTCGCTCTCACACTTCCTTCACATCGTAGAAAAAAATTGGTTAGCCTATGCGGATATTATAACATATTATATCATAATCCCATACGGTAGCACTACAAACAATAGTTCTCTTAAAGAGACAGGCACAAGATTAACTAAGAATCAAAAACACAAGGTTATAACCTTTACCTACATCTACAAGCAAGCAATGTAAACAACAAAAGAAACTGTGCAATACAGAAAATAAATATGCAGTAATAAATAATGTGCAAAGGGAGAGTCATTGAATGAGTCTCTAATTAAACTTGTGGTTCAGAAGTATGATAATGGTGGGGTAGCAACTGTTTCTGTACCTAGTGGTTTGTCTTGTTGCACTTTTCTCTCTTTCCTGATGGCAGTAGACTAAACCGAGCATATCCGGGATGGTGTGGATCCTTGATGATTGCTGCTGCTCTCCAATGGCAGTGCATTCCATTTTCATTTTCCTGTAATGTACTGGGCCGTGTCCAGTACCTTTTGCAGGGCTTTTCACTCAGAGGTATTGTGCCTTCATACCAAGCCATGATGCAGCCAGACAGCACACTTTCCACTACACTTCTGACGAAGTTTACTAAGGTTTCTGATGTCATGCCGAGTGTCCACAAACTCCTCTGATGTGCTTTCTTCACAATGCCATTCATTTGTTGGACACAGGAAAGATCTTCCAAGACAGTAACTCCCAGGAATTAAAATTTACTGACTCTCTCCACCTCTGATTCCCCCATGATCACTGGATCATATACCTCTGATTTTCCCTTCCTAAAGTAAACAATCAGCACCTTTTAGATCCAATGAGAATGGAAGAAAAGTGATTTTCCATCCAAAGTCATTATTTAAGCTGGAGGGGAATCTGCAATTATTGCCTTATTGATAATTTTGCATACTGAAAAAAATCAGGGTGTGAAATCTTCAAAATGGATGCAGATGAGATTTACCCAAATGCTGCTTGGATTGGTGAACACGACTTCTAGTTGAGCGAGCTGGTGGTTTTCTCATTTTGGGGCAATGGCAGATGAGAGGTGACATCATCAAGGTGTGTCACATAATGAGAGGCATAGAGTGGACAGATGACAATTTTTTCTCAAGGTTGCACTAGCCAATCCAAGAGGATATGTTTATTTGTGATTAGAGGAAAGATATCAGAGGTAGGTTTCTTACACAGATGTATGGGTGCCTGGAATCCATTGCCAGGGTTGTGGGTTTGAGGGTTATGGGCTGTGAGGGAGAGAAGTATTAGATTTTCCATTGCCACGACAGTTGTCGACAGAATCACAAAAAGCAATGAAGATGCGTACAGGAGGGAGACAGATCAGCTCGTTGAATGGTGTAATGACAACAACCTTGCATTCAATGTTAACAAAACCAAGGAGATGATTGTGAACTTCAGGAGGGAGTCACAGGAACATGACCCAGTCCTCATCAAGGGCTCAGTAGTGGAGAGGGTCAAGAACTTCAAATTCCTGGTTGTCAACATCTCCAAAGATCTATCCTGGAGCCTCCACATTGATGCAATCACAAAGAAGGCTTGTCAGCAGCTATACTTCATGAGGTGTCTGAGGAGATTTGATATGTCACTGAAAGGTCTCAAACTTCTGCAGATGTACCATGGAGAGCATTCTGGCTGGTTGCTTCACTGCCTGGTATGGAGGTGCCAACTGTCAGGACAAGAATAAACTCCAGAGGGTTGTTAACTTGACTGCAACATCACAGGCACCAGATTTCACTCCATTGAGGACATCTATATGAGGCGGTGTCTTAAAAAAGTAGCTCTATCCTCAAAGGCTCCCACCACCCAGGCCATGCCCTCTTCACTCTGCTACCATCAGGGAAAAGATACAGGATCCTAAATCGACCACTCAGTGGTACAAGGACAGCTTCTTACCCGCTGCCATCAGATTCCTGAATAATCAATGAACCAAAGACTCTGCCTTACTTTTCGTACCCTATTTTTTAAAATTTATATTAATGTTGTATGGTTATAATATGAATGTTTGCACTGTGATGGTGCCACAAAACACCGAATTTAATGACTTGTTGATGACAATAAATTCTGATTCTGAGATAGATCATATATTAGACTTATATAGGTTGGCTCAACATCACCGATCAAAGTGCCAATATTCTGCTGTACTGTTGTATGTTCCATGTTCAATATGGCTTTCAAAATGCCATGCTTTTCTGGAACAATCTGCATGATGTCGTATCTCTTTTCACAGGACAATTGGAATCCCCAATTACTGATTAGATGTCAAATTTTCAGGTAATCCAAGTCCATCTTCAAGAGCAGCCATTCTCAACCTTTGGCTATGGTCCCCTACGACTCGTTTTATGGTTCCTCTTCCTTGAGAAGCAATCAAGTTTTGATTTCTGTACTTCGCCTTTGCGTATAAAAAAATATAAAAACTATTTATGGTATGTGAGATGAAAAGAAAAAAAGGCTTTTATTTAAATGTGCTATAGTCTCTGTTGATATTGGCCATTCTCAAGTTCAATGTTTTCTTAAAAATGGGACCCACAGATCTTCGCAAACTTTAATTAGATTCTTTTTTGTCATCTGATGCACAATGTGCATTCTTAATTCAAAAGTAGGAGGGAAAATACGATCTGTCTGATTTTTACTTGACATGTGTAGTTCAATCCATTTTTTTCAGTGATATTTCTGAATTTCCTGCACCGCTCAGTTCATGGCACAGTACAGCACAACCCTTCAGTCCACAATGTTGCGCTGACTTCTGTAAACCTTAACAACAGCAATCTAAACCTTCCCTACCTCAGACTCATAATCCTCTATTATTTTTGCATCCAGAATCGTTCATGAAAAAGCTAACCATAGATGCCATAATGCTTGAATCTGAACTAGTCAGTTCCTTTGCAATTAAATATCAAAAATAATGTCAGGTGCTTGAAATCTGAAAAGAAACTAAAATTAATGGAAGTATTCAGCAATTCAGGAAGTATCTGTGGAAAGAGCAACAGAATTTACTCTTTTATGTCAATGTTTCATCAATAAAGACGAGGGAAATATAAATCAGTGTGTGAAAAGGGCAATAGAGACATAGAAATCTGGTGTGTGAGAGGAATAGAACTTCTGTTTAGCTGAAGAGAATGAAAATAGGAACTGCTGAGGTAAAGATAAGAAGGGAGAAACATAACCCAACAAAGATGGCTTGCATTCTACAGTGACCAGTTGGGCCAAAGGGCCCATTTACAAGCTCCATGATTAGCATGGCTTGTCTTGCTCAGCAGTCCATATGGTTCTGCATTTTGCAGCTTTATCATCATTTTTTTTCTGTTTCTGACTGTCCTCATCTCACAGATTGCTTCAAGATGATGCTGCAAGCAGTTTGCTTTTGATTCATCTATCTTTTTTTAATATATGCTCCATTTATCTCTCCATGTGAACAAACCTGAAATACAAGCAATTTACTGCAGCTCTATTTTGCTTTCACATTCCTCCTCTTTGCTCTCTCTCTCTCTCTCTCTCTCTCTCTCTCTCTCTCCCCCCCCCCCTGCCCCCCCCCCACCCCCCCACCCCCCACTATGCACAGGAACCCTGGCCCAGATTCTCTTGATTATAATTACTTCTATTGCACAGTTCAAGGGCCAGGATGTTTTGGATGTGGAAGGACTTTGTTCTCTGTAAACTCACAAATTCAAGTGTGTATTGAATTCAGGTGAACAAAGCAGCCTGATGGCTGACAACCATTTGCCTTCTCACATTTGCACAGACACCATATTAGGTTTTCATGAGATTAAATGCAGGAAATAAAATTACAAGATTAGCCCTTCTGTTTCCTCCTTTTAAAGAGTTCAAATTGTTTGCATATCAAACTTCATTTTCTGTCAATAACTGTTGAGAAAAGTGCACCGTTTTTATCTGCATTCAAATTGCAATTTCAGTATATCTTGGGTAACAAACAAAACATTTTCTCCTTTCATGACCTTTGGTGATTTGCTTTTCTTCTTTCTGGTTGATCTTTCGGTTTTGCACACTTAACCTTGCCTCCAATCTCTCTGAGCTCCCACTTTACTGCATTAACCTACAGTATAGCTTTCTCCACTCAAATTCTAGCCCCTTGCATGCTTCCAGTTGTTATCACTTTTTGCCTTAGCAGCCTTCGGTCGACTGCCATGCGTACTCAATGACTGAAATCTCTTTTGTTAAACACCAGCCCGAAACTGTGCTCTCTCTTTCTCTTCTTTAATGCCCGCTATTTTGTCTATTTTTCTGAAAGTGTCTGAATAGTCTATCAAAAAAATTCCTTATTTTACCTGAAAACAAAATTTTGTTTCAAGAGCCATGGGGGATTTTTCTACATTTGGTACAATTTGTTGATCATTGTTCTCTGTGCTTAAAAATCAATTTGTATTCATTTAAAATCTAATCATTGGTTTTTATTTATATCTATTCAGACAAAAGATTGTTCACAAAATATAAAAGATGCCGGTTGTTCTGCATTAAAACTGTTTTAAAGGATGCTTGTCAGGGGAATGGTAATGAAATGAATTTTGTATTCAACATATTTGTGGTAGGTGCATATTTCTAATATCTTTTGAAATACATTTGTAAAAAAGAATCCTAACATGAAGAGAAATGGAAATAGCACTTTCAATTTCACAGCTAGCCTCTACCATCATTACTCTTTGAACAGAAGATGGAGTTTATTAATGAGGAACATTTCTTAGATCTCACAAGAAGGCAGATGGAACAAACAATTTTTATCTGCATCTGAACTGAATAGTTAATGTATTAATTTGCATGACAAATTACTTGTAATTATGAATATTAGTGAAAGGTTGTCTGCGATATCAGAAGAAGAAACAAAATCTTGCTTTTAAAACTCCAAAGCTTAATGATGAAGGGGTTCTGAAAGAATCCTGCAAAGGAGCAAATCTTGATTTCTAATCGGAATAATGGGTTTATAAAGAAAACTCTTATAATTGGATATTATTTTTGTAGATGTTAGTAATCATTATTTCACAGATCAAATCAAACAGGCTTTCAAAATGAAGCCTGTGGGAAAATAAGTACAAAATTGCAATAGGGAAGAGTTGTGGGATACTTCTTCCCCAATTTTTTTTATTGTTTATTTCGTGCCAGAGAAATAATTGCTCATGCTAATTGGTCCCTTTTCAAGTGACATCTCCTGATGGATCAGTCTTAATAGTAAGCGCCAGAGGAAGCCCATCAGAGAGCTGTCAAAGTACAGCCCAAGCCACAGTCGCTCATTCAGTTGGGCTCAACTGAGATGGTTCCACAGTATTTTGTATCCACTAAAATTAGAAATTAATCATGCAGTTGCTTCATATTGGATTAATTGGATCATATTTTTATTTACTTCATTTGTGAGACAGTGTGAGAAATATCTGATCAGTATCAGAATATAGCTGAGATGTGGCATGTCGATGTAGACCGTGATCATGGTCTGATGTGTTAGATGTGTGTAAGCAAGAGTGAACATGCCCTCATTTAAAGTCTTTTCCTAATCTTAAAAGCATGAATTTATGATTCAGGCAGTTGTAGATGAAGTTAAAAGAAATCTATTCTATTTTCATCTCTTTTGCTGTGATAACTTTGTGCAGATTAACATGGCTTACAATTGTATTTACCGTGGAAGACGTACATTTTCATGAAACCACTAGCAATGAGGAACTTGATGTTTTGAACGAAAAGTTAATTGACAAAATATGCAAACACTTGTGAGTTGCATTAGTGTGCAGTCATCAATTCCTCTGTCAATTGAAAAGAAACCTGCACATCATAAAATGCATTATTAGTTCCTTTCCACTCAAAATTAATTAATTTTTAGGGGCTTTTTTTCAGATGTAAACATGAGCAATCCCCATGGGTAAGTGGTTCAGGAGTCTTCCCAATTTTACGAGGAGCTCTGATTTTATTTTCTTTGTAACCTGTTCTAAATCGACCCAAAATTGTAAGGCATTAGCTGAAGTTGAAAATGTAATGATGGCTTATGCAGATGACATATATTTCAAGTTAATTGTTTGAAGGTTTTTTTTCATTCCACTGTGCATTTAATTGAGTCATTAAGGGTTTAAATCATTGCAAGAGAACAATTCTCAGTGGGTTCACAGTTTTACTACTTAAACTCACAAATATCTGCTTGACCATTCATCTATTCCAGTGATTATTGTAAGTCATATCCATCACAAATCATCATGTTATTTTGAGCTTTGAGCTTCTCAAAATTAACCAGATGTAACAAAACATATTGGAGATTCATAACAATGGTTTGAACTGCGCTGGGTATGGCCAGTGATTCCAAAGACAATTACTACCAAGTTCCAGTCATGCATGCAACATCTTTTGACTGCATCGCTGGTCCATACCGAGAGTCCAGAGATGAACCCTTTTATACTGGGATTTCCCACCATTATATGAGGGAATGAGCCTCTCTGATCTCGCCTGCTGCCGAACTTTCATTTGAATGCAGACCCATGATGCAGAATGGAGTTGTGATTTATATTTCAATTGTTTTCATTTTGCTTGTATATTTTAATGATTCAAGTGATTTTTGTGTGTTTCTAAACTTAATAGCTGTGATCTTGCAGAAATTTCCCTTGGGGGGAAAAATAAATATTTTATGAATTTTGCAATGTATCAAAGCACAGCATAAGCCAATGAAATTTTTTTTTAATTATTATTTTTCACACTATTAACCATATGAACCAAAATACACACAAACAATTCCCTCTTAAATATAATCAGTCATTTTCTCCCCTTTTTTCGCCCTCCCTTCCCTCCCTCCTTCCCACCCCCCCTCTCCAAACCCATTAAACGTTCAACATATACAGTACAATAAACCCATTAAACAAGTCATCGCACAATGAAAATAAACAAGAAAATTATGTCATCTACTTTTACACACTGGGTCAGTTCATTTCGTCTTCTTCTCATTCTATCTTTTTAGTGGGTGGAATTCCGCAGTAGCCCCTCTCTGTTGTGTTCCATGTACAGTTCCCAAATTTGTTCAAATAATGTGACTTTATTTTTTAAATTATATGTTATTTTTTTCCAATGGAATACATTTATTCATTTCTATGTACCCTTGACGTTATACATTTTTTTGCTACAGCTAAGGCTATAATAAATCTTTTTTGTGCTTCATCCAGTTTGCCTGCATGAATGTTATATCTATTTTTTTCTTTTTTCAGTAAATTTAATAGCATCTTCCTTTTGATTTGGTTATGTATTCCATTAATATTTATAGTCATTTAGTTCAACATGCCCATCTCATACTTTGTTTACATCTCATTTCCACTTCCTCACCACCACCTTTCCCCTTTTCCCCATTTCCATTTCTCAATTTTCTTTTTTTGAACCCACTGTATGACAATACTTCTAAAACATAAAATATTTCAACCATTCCCGCATCTAAAATCCCTCAACCCCAAGTGTCCCCCCCCCTCTCTGAGTCGCCCCTTGTCCCTTGCCGGGCAACCACAACTCCCCTCGTTCATTCAGACTGCGAACCCGTTTGTAAGTGTCAATTGATTTCGCAGTGACTGTTATTCTCTCCCACCCAACCCCCTCCAGAAAAGACTTTTATCTTCACATTACAACAAAGCTCCCCCTCTTTTCTTCTCTTTTTCTTTTTAATTTTTTTAACCCCTCCTTTTTATCCCCTTTCTCCCTTATTTCCCTTTCCTTCCCTCCTTTAGTTCTTACTTATGCATTATTTTTACTTCTTTATATGTTGTTTGTCGTTGTTCATTGTTCTTGTTACATCTCTTCATCTCTCTTTCTGTCTTGCAGGCATTCTGCAAATTCTCATGCTTTCTCCGGATCCGAGAACAGTCTGTTTTGCTGCCCCGGGATAACTATTTTAAGCACCGCTGGATATCTTAACATAAACTTATAGCCTTTCTTCCAAAGGATCGATTTTGTTGTGTTAAACTCCTTCCTCTTCTTTAGGAGCTCAAAACTTATGTCTGGGTAGAAAAAAAAAATTTGACCTTTGTATTCCAGTGGTTTTTTGTCTTCTCTCATTTTATTCATTGCCTTCTCCAATATATTTTCTCTTGTCGTGTATCTCAGAAATTTTACTAAAACAGATCTTGATTTTTGTTGTGACTGTGGTTTCGGGGCTAATGTTCTGTGTGCCCTTTCTATTTCCATTCCTTCCTGCATTTCTGGCATTTCCAGGACCTTTGAGATCCACTCTTTTATAAATTCTTTCATATCTTTGCCTTCTTCATCTTCCTTAAGGCCCACTATCTTTATATTGTTTCGCCTACTAAGTTTTCCATTATATCCATCTTCTGAGCTAACAACTCCTGTGTTTCTTTAACTTTTTTGTCATTTTCTTCCAATTTTCTTTTTAAGTATCATTCACTACCATTTCTACTGCCATTACACGTTCTTCCGCATTTTCTAATCTTTTCCATACATCTGTTGTGACCAGCTCTATTCTACTCACTTTTTCTTCTGTACTTTTCATTTTTCTTTTCATTTCACTAAATTCTAGTGTCAGCCATTCTCTTAATGCATTCATTTCTTCTTGAAATTTTTTTTATCTATGTACTGTCCATTCATTTTACTTCCTATTCCTCTGTGCAGAGCTTAGTGTTCTTCTTCTTCTCCTTCTGTGTGTGGTCTTAGGTTTGTGTCTTCTATTTCTCTTCCTTGTATCTGTGTCTCTTCTGACTTTCTTGTGTGGAGCTGCTTGTCTCAGTTTGTTGGGTTTTTTTTTCCATGGTTTCTTGATGTTGGTCCTCTTCTTCTGGGCTGGTTACCTGTTATGTCTCTAGTTTCCTTTTTTCTTTCTCACCCCTCCCATTCCCATTGCTTTCTTTATTTTCCAGCTAGGAGCCCTGCTGTCAGGCCTCTTTCAGCTGTTCCTGCTGTGGAGTTTCACTCATAATTGCCCCCCACCTCCCGTCAGTGTTCTCCTTGTCGTGCGCACCCCTGTTTGGCTCCATGAGCCATTTTTTCAGTCCTGCGGTCGGTGGGTCGCGACCCTGCAGGGTCTGCACTAACCTTGGGGAGCGGGCTTCCCTTTCCACAGCAGGTCCCTGCCTTTTCGTGCAGGTAAGGCCTTCACCTTTCTCTTCCAGTGTCTTTCTTTCTTCTTTTCTTCCCATTGTTTTTGGCTTTTCTTTCTTTGGTGCCATTTTCTCCACACCTTTATTTTTTTATTTGTTGTGATTTGTGTGTCTGGGGCTTTGCTTTTTCTTCACTTTTTCCTTCTTTTCTGGAGAGGGCTGGTATTCTCCTACCGGCCACTACTCCATCACATGACTCCTCCCAATGAAATGGTTTTGAAGTGACTCTTGTGAAAATGAGAGGGAGTTGAAGAACACAAGTGTGAGATATTAAGGAGAAATCTCTTCCTGGAAAATAGCTCAACAAGATTTCTGAGTCTGGGAAAATCTAAGAATTTGAATGATAACAAATACTTCATTATTGCTTTTAAATAAAAATTTAAGGAACTCAAAGCTTCGCATTTGCTTCATAATTACTTTTGAACTACAATTTTAAAAGACCTTCAAATTCAACTAGAATTTGAAACTGGATTTTAATATGGACTTTTCAGACTCAAGTTTAAACTGCAATCGTTTCGACTTTAACATGTATACATTTACATTTGCACATAGTGGGGTTAAATTTAGAGTTAGGTAAGAAAGGTCATGTTATTAATAGTTAAATAAAAACTATTATTTTGAATTTACCATTATCTGGTGAATTTTCCATTGTTGTTCCTTTGTTAGTACTAATAAGGTTTTATTAGTTTGTAACATAAGAAATCTAACAAGAAATCATTTAGAGTAGGATGAGATACAGGAGATTGATAAGGACAGTTAAGCACATTTAATAACTTAGAATTTCCTTTATTAATCTATATAAAAGAATATAAAATCAATACAATATAATCTGTTTGATTAAAATGTGTAGTACCTTGCGTGAAATGATTTTAGTGTAATGTATCTTTTTGAATTTTAACATATCCATAGGTACTCTGTATTTTTGGATGTAAAAGTTCAATGCTAATAAAAATATTGAAAAAGAAAAGGAGAACCATTTTTTATCCAAAGAGTGATTAGAATGTGAAGCTATTGCCTTGCGCTGATGATAACTGGTTCTGACCATTCTTCTTCTCCCACTGACATTGCTTGTCCCGCCAAATTCCTCCAGCAGGTTGTTTCTGCCCTCCATCGTGTACTTTTGCAACTGAATCACACAGCTTTTCATTTCTCAATTTGTGTCCATATGTCATCAATTCGGAGGGTTGATGTCATTAGAAGCCAAATTGTTGTCAGGATGATAATACCAATAGGGCTTTTGTCACATTATTTGTGGTTTGATTCCATTTGCAATTTACATTGGAAATAATAGCTCCAAAAACAATTATCAGCAAGTCTTGGATGGATAAAACTGTCGTTAGATTTTACAAGTCTGATCTTCTCAGGTTGAGCCAGTTTTCAGACAGACGGATATTTATCCAATTCAATAACGTGAGATTTGCTTTTTTTTAGTGCCATACTCTAACACAGGCCCAACCCCATTGACAACTATCTGATTTTCCAGAGGAACTATGATTTGTGAAATACTATAAAGGCAGCAGAGTTAGCATAGCGGTTAGTGCAACACTACTACAGCATCAGCAAACTGGGGTTGAAACTGGCATTGACTGTAAGGAGTTTGAACATTCTCCCCATGTCTGCGTGGATTTCATCTGGGTGCTCCAGTTTTCTCCCACCTTTCAAAATGCCTCGAGATTCTCAGTTAATTGGGGGTATTTGGACGGCACGGGCTCGTGGGCCAGAAGGGCCTGTTAACGTGCCGTATGTTTATTTTTTTTTAAAATAAGCAGGGATGATTTTTACAATATTTGGAAAATTCCAGATTTGTCTTCTTGGAGTTTAGTCTCTGACTTTAGAACTTAAAACCTTGGACCAAAGTTATCGAGCGATCTCAAACATTTCACTAAATCTGGCTATATGTCATCCTTTCCCATTCTGAGTTCATTCAAACAATTTGTTCTGCCGCAGAGGGATGTTTACTTGGCTAGCCTTGACCACTGATTAAACTCAGTGGTTAAGGATTGCTTTGAATCAGTGGGCTGGGCCATATTCAAGAACTTGTCCTCAGACCTGAAAGTATAAACAATGGCTATCACCGATTTCATCAAGTCTGTGTGGACAAATGCGAGCCCATGTGCACATACCGCGAGTTCCCTAACTACAAGCCGTGAATTAATCTGGTGATTCGCAATTTGCTGAGGGATGTTTAAGGCTGGCGATCCAGATCTCGACAGGAAGTCCAGGTCAGCCTCCAGAAGACTATCTCAATAACAAAGAGGCAATTTTGAGGGAAACTCGAGACAGTCACATATCGCCAGCTATGGCAGGAATTGCAGGCCATTTACATCCTACAAAGTGAGGCTAAACACCATAAATGGCTGTGATGCTTCACTACTCGATGAGCTGAACACCTTTTATGCTTACTTTGTGAAGGAGAACTCAATGGTGCTGACGAGAATACCTGCAGAGACTGATGACCCTGAGATATCTGTATCAGAGACTGAGTCAGAATATCATTCAATAGGGAGAACCCTCGTAATGCGTCAGACCTTGACAGCGAACCTGGCAGGGTACTGAAAATACTTTCACAGACATTTTCAACCTCTCATTGTTGCAGTCGGAGGTTCCCACCTGCTTCAAAAGGGCATCAATCATCCTGATACCCAAGAAGAGCGTATAGGATGGCAATAGATCAGCTAGTGGAGTGGAGTCACAACAACCTTGCACCCAATGTTATCAAAACCAAGGAGTTGATTATCGACTTCAGGAGGAATTCAGAAGGACATGAACCAGTCCTAGTAGAAGTGTCAGCAGTGGAGAAGGTCAAGAATTTCAACTACCTTGGTGTCAACATCTCTGTCAAGAAGAAGACTCACTTGTGGCTATACATTGACAGGTATTTGAGGAGATTTGGTATGTCACATTTCTGCAGGTGTATTTGTGGAGTGCATTCTGACTGGTTGCATCACTGTCTAGAATGGAGGTGCCAATCCAGAGGACAGGAAAAAAAAAACTACAGAGAGTTGTGAATTTTGCCAGCACCATCATGGGAATCAGTATTCACTTCATCGAGGACTTGTACAAGAGCCAATGACTTAAGAAAGCAGCCTCTCTGCTCAAGGCCCCTCACCACCCAGGCCATGTTCTCTTCACACTGCCACTATTGGGAAGGAGATACAGAAGCCTGAAGAAGAACACCCAGCAACACAAGGGCAAGAACTTCTTCCCCTCTGTAGAATGGAGAAAGAAGAAGAGACACTAACTGACTTTCTTGGATTTTATAGCACAATTTATTTATTTATTTATTTTTGAAATTCTATTTGTGGCAATATTAGCACTGTAATGCTGCCACAAAACAACAAATTTTGTGATATGTTTATGACCGTAAATATGATTTTGAATTTCAGATCATGGTGATTTGTTATTTTTGCACCAAAGTATAAGGGGAAGAATGTGACATTGTTATGATGAGAACTAATTGAAACCTTGTGGCGGGAAAAAAAAAATCAGTACTTCCCTTCATGACATCTATTGAAAAGACACTTTTTAAAATGGTAGTGTTATAGAGTTTGTGATGTTCTCCCTATTTTTCGGTTCATTTGATTTGTGTGAGACTGTCCCTTTAAGAGAACAGATTTAACAACCTGCCTGCAGAATTTGAAGTGATTGTGAAATGAGAAGCAAGCAAGCATTGAAGACATTGTGTTCCTAAATGGATACATTTGAAGAGAAGTAAGGCAGTGTCTCTAAAATCTAGGTGTAGAAACTATGTGACTCACAGATTAAGACTGAATGCACAGAGGTGGCTGGAGGGCATTTTGAGGAAGCAGCACAAGAGTCAACAGCTCTTTGACCTCCTCTGTGGGAATGAGAAACCCATGACTTCATTGTGTGGGTATTGTCAGATTTCCTCCTTTTGCTTGCAGGGGAATGTGAGACCACTTCAGCTGACCCACGAAAGGGGTTTTAAAATATGCAGAAGAAATACTGCACTCCACTTCAACTGACCTGTAAAAAGGGTTCTAACTGCAGAAGAAGGCACTCATCTAAAAAGCACCTGTCATTGACACTTTTCAAGTTCGAGTAATTTTCAATTTCAAACTGTCATCTTCTATGGACACTAAAGCCTCGATATTCCGAATTACGATCTAATCTCTCCAATAAACCAAACTTCTTAGTTGTGGCTTTAATGTTGCTTTAACTGGCTGATAAAACATTTTGCATAACTTTGCATTAAAGGCTTTGCTGATGATATATAAACAAAGCATTTGACTATATTTAAAGAGAATGATACAAGAAATGATTAAAAGATAATTCAACTGATAAAATGATAAGATCATGAATTCAAAGAAAAGTATTTCAAGAGCTTATGCATTCTCCATGCTTTCTGAAGAAATGAATCGCAAGCTCCAAATCAGTACGGATATTACAACATTTGATGTCATAGTAACTATGGTAACTCTACACACCACAACCTTTCTTAAAGGGATGATCATAAAATTAATTAAAGTAAACACACAAGTTTTAACCTTTACCGCACCTGAAACAAAGGTTTTCATGAGTTAATCAACCTCTTTCACCCATTTCATGAACTACTCCTTCCATCGAAATGCGTGTGTCACCATTTAAAGCCTATATGTCTCACCATTCATCTAAGGCCTGCATGCCTCCACCATCAAAAACTGGCATGTCTCATTTACAGCCTGTGTGTCTCAACCATTCAAAGCCTGCATGTCTCACCATTCATCTAAGGCCTGCATGCCTCCACCATCAAAAACTGGCATGTCTCATTTACAGCCTGTAACCATTCAAAGCCTGCATGCCTCACCATTCATCTAAGGCCTGCATGCCTCCACCATCAAAAACTGGCATGTCTCATTTACAGCCTGTGTGTCTCAACCATTCAAAGCCTGCATGTCTCACCATTCATCTAAGGCCTGCATGCCTCAACCATCAAAAACTTGCATGTCTCACCATTCTAAGGCCTGCGTATCTCAACCACCTGCATGTCTCACCGATCTCAAGCCCACGTATCATCACCAAATTTCTGAACTTTGAACTTGGAACTGCCTTTCAAGTATTGAGCCTTGAGCTGTCGTGGCTTGGGGTATTCCAATCACACCAATATATTTGTGCACAGTTAGAGTTTAAGTTAGATAATTGTATATAAATTTAGTTGTTTATTTAAGTTAGTTAAATTAGAGTAGGTATTATATGATTGTTGATTAAAAATATTAAATATAACGTCACCTGGGCTATCTTTATCACTGCGGTTGTCTATGTAACAAGTTGTACAGTACAAAACAAACTTTCCATATGTTTTATTAATAACGTAATTGAAGTCACTACTGAACCTTCTTTTTGACTGAGCTCAGAGATGAATGCCTCCTCTTGGAATCAGGTGTCATTTTCTTCCATCAGAGCTGGTTGAATTAAAAGTTTTATATTTTAAATTTATATATACAGTGCAGAAACAGGTCATTTTGGCACATGAGGCTGTGCCGCCAAATTTACACACAATTAATTTAAATTTAATTTAACCTACACTCCTCATGTTTCGAATGTTGGAGCTAATCCGCACAAATACGGGAGGACTTACAAACTCCTTATAGACAGCACAGGTTTTGAACCTCAGTCCTGATCGCTGGTGCTGTAGAGATGTTGCTTTCACAGCTAGACCAGGACCAGGGGCAGTCTGGCCACTCCCATGGGGGAAAAGGAGCTGCTGATGGCATTTTCTGATTGATCTGACATCGTTCATGATTTTACCATGTTCTCCAGATCCTGATCCATTCGTGGCCACCAGATGTAGGATCTTGCAAGGCTTTTCATTCGAGACACTCCTGGATGAGTCTCATGAACTTCCTCCACAATCTTTGAACGGCCAGGGGGAGGCACAATGATCCTGTCCCCCAGAAAATGCAGCCATCCTGCAGACTCAATTCTGTCTTACATTTGGCATAAGGCTTTAGTTCCTCTCCTTCCATGATACTGGGCCATTCTTGTAAAAGGAAAGTCTTGACTTGAGACAGGACTGGGTACCTATCTGTCCACTACTTTATCTGAATCACCTTTATAGGTGTTTCTGACAGCTTTTCCAATTAAAACACCATCTCTGGAGGAACATACATAGCATCCGGTGTCTCTGGTAAAGGTAGATGACTCAGCGCACTGGTGTTTGCATTATCCCCAATAGTGTACTGTTAGACTGACAATGTGACAGTTCAATGCTGTATCCTAGCTGAGGCTCGCGGTGGGACTCGTCTGGCCTCACCGAACAGGCTCATCAGCAGTTAATCATCCCTATAAATTAAGAGGTACTGACCACAAAACCAATGGCCAGACCTTCTTTGTCTACCTGTGAACATCCTTTCTCAGCAGCCATTAGGGTACGTAAACCAAAACCAATAGGCTTCTCTGAACGGTCCTCCTATGCACATGAGAGAACTGCCCCTATTTCATAGGGCAAGGCATCACATGAAAGGGTGATCTCCTTATCTGGGTTATAGTGAACTAGCAGCTTCACCAAGTGGAGGAGTTATTTTACATCCTGGAAAGCCTTCTTCTGTAATGAACGTGATCATGGTTGCAATGCAACAAGCAATGGATTAACATTTGATTTGACATGGCTGCCAGCAGGGGGTTTACACACAGTATGCAAGATCGATAATGGAGGCTTGCAGCCTCATGTGCTGTTTACAACAATTTTTAAGTAAAGAAGGTATTCCTTCATCCATGTGTTGTCCAAGAACTTACACATCCGAATACAAAATGAAACACCTTCTGCTCTCCACTCTACTGCCACTTGGTGCTATTGTGCAACAGTTTGTACAGTGGGACCAAAACCCTTGAGAGGTCAGGAAGAAACATGCCTTAATGATTCACTATGCCCAAAAATTACTAAAGTTCCAAGATGCAATTTGGGCTTGGGGCCTACTTAATAGCTCTCACTTCATCCTCCACCTGACAGAGCCCCTCATCTTGTGTCCCAAGTAGGTCACCTTCAGCGCCAGGAACACATATTTGCTGCCCTGCATCTGAGAGCCTCTTCAAAATCTGTTCCAAGATCGCCGGATATTCCACCTCCAAGGCCCCATGATCAAAATATCATCCAGATAAACCGCTATGTGTGGAATCCCCTGCAGCAAGGTGTCCATTATCCTTTGGAAAATGGCAGGACTGGGCGCCACTCCAAACACCAGGCAATTGTATTTAAGTAATCCCTTATGGCTGTTAATTGTGACGTACTCCTTGAATCCTTGTCGAACAGCAGCTGTTGGTAAGTGTGGCTCATGTCCATCTTTGTGAATAGCTTAACCCCGACAATCCTCACCATTTTGTTTGCCTTCAAAACTGGAACAATGGGAGCCACCCACCATGAAAACTGGACAGACTCAATGATGTCCAACTGCTGTAAATGTTATGGCTCCTCCTCGACCTTGACTTTCATGGAAAGACACCCTGGGCTTAAAAAAAATTTGGTGTGGCCTCTGGATCAACCTTGAGTTTCACTGTCTTGCCCTTCAATGTGCCCAGCTCATCCCTTAAAATGTCACTGAGTTGCTGCAGAACGTCCTCCACCACGTGTGCAGACTTAATTTCTTGCCAGTGAGCTGGATTTTGCAAGGCCATTCGCAGCCTAACAGACTGGGCCCACTACCTTTAGCTATCACCAGCCTGGCTTCCACCTTCTAACCCTCGGCTGAAATATCTACATATAACACCTTAAATGAGGTATGGGCTGCCCCATAGGTCCTGAGTTTGAGCTTTCACAGTCTAATGGGAGGTAGGTTGAATCCCCATGTCCTCCTACAGGTCTCCTCACTGATGACCAAAGCTGTGGCCCCTGAATCAATCTCAAACTTAATATCCTTTCCTCTGACAGTGACTGCGGCAAAATATGGTTCAGGTGGTTCCTCATCTGATTCCACTCCATATTGTAAGCACAAGCTGTCTCTTGACCTGATTCTTCTAGGTAGTGTGTAGCTGCCGGAGCCTGTTGAGCTTTTCTCTGTCCAGGCTTAACCTTACCCTTTGAACTCCTGCACTTCTTTGCTCAATGTCCCTTTTTGCCACAACCATAGCAGACAGTGTCTTTGAATTTTAAACTTATTTACATAGTCCATCCCTCCACACCAAAAACATTCCACCTGTTTTGCCTGTATACTAGTCTCCCTCCTGATTTGGTGATTTGGTGCACTGCCACTGACCGTGATTGGCGACTTCAGGGGTTTCTACGAGGCTCTAAAGGCTGTGTACGGCCCCTTACCCCAAGTCCAAAGCCCGCTGCGCAGCTCAGATGGCAAAGTCCTCCTCAGCGACAAGATCTCCATCCTCAACCGATGGTCAGAACACTTCCAATCTCTTTTCAGTGCCAACCGCTCAGTCCAAGATTCCGCCCTGCTCCAGCTCCCTCAACAGCCCCTAAGGCTAGAGCTGGATGAGGTCCTCACCCAGGATGAGACATATAAGGCAATTGAACAACTGAAAAATGGCAAAGCAGCAGGTATGCAAAACTCTGCATGTCAAACTGCATGAGTTTTTCAAGCTCTGCTGGGACCAAGGAAAACTGCCTCAGGACCTTCGTGATGCCATCATCATCACCCTGTACAAAAACAAAGGCGAGAAATCAGACTGCTCAAACTACAGGGGAATCACGCTGCTCTCCATTGCATGCAAAATCTTCGCTAGGATTCTCCTAAATAGAATAATACCTAGTGTTGCCGAGAATACTCTCCCAGAATCACAGTGCGGCTTTCGCGCAAACAGAGGAACTACTGACGTGGTCTTTGCCCTCAGACAGCTCCAAGGAAAGTGCAGAGAACAAAACAAAGGACTCTACATCACCTTTGTTGACCTCACCAAAGCCTTTGACATCGTGAGCAGGAAAGAGCGCATCGGATGCCCCCCAAAGTTCCTCAACATGGTTATCCAACTGCACGAAAACCAATAAGGTCGGGCCAGATACAGCAATGAGCTCTCTGAACCCTTCTCCATTAACAATGGCGTGAAGCAAGGCTGTGTTCTCGCACCAACCCTCTTTTCAATCTTCTTCAGCATGATGCTGAATCAAGCCATGAAAGACCTCAACAATGAAGACGCTGTTTACATCAGGTACCGCACGGATGGCAGTCTCTTCAATCTGAGGCGCATGCAAGCTCACACCAAGACACAAGAGAAACTTGTCCGTGAACTACTCTTTGCAGACGATGCCGCTTTAGTTGCCCATTCAGAGCCAGCTCTTCAGCGCTTGACGTCCTGTTTTGCGGAAACTGCCAAAATGTTTGGCCTGGAAGTCAGCCTGAAGAAAACAGAGGTCCTCCAAAAACCAGCTCCCCACCATGACTACCAGCCCCCCCACATCTCCATCGGGCACACAAAACTCAAAACGGTCAACCAGTTTACCTATCTCGGTTGCACCATTTCATCAGATTAAGGATCGACAATGAGATAGACAACAGACTCGCCAAGGCAAATAGCGCCTTTGGAAGACTACACAAAAGAGTCTGGAAAAACAACCAACTGAAAAACCTCACAAAGATAAGTGTATACAAAGCCGTTGTCATACCCACACTCCTGTTCGGCTCCGAATCATGGGTCCTCTACCGGCATCACCTACGGCTCCTAGAACGCTTCCACCAGCATTGTCTCCGCTCCATCCTCAACATTCATTGGAACGCTTTCATCCCTAACATCGAAGTACTCGAGATGGCAGAGGTCGACAGCATCGAGTCCACGCTGCTGAAGATCCAGCTGCGTTGGGTGGGTCACATCTCCAGAATGGAGGACCATCCCCTTCCCAAGATCGTGTTATATGGCGAGCTCTGCACTGGCCACCGTGACAGAGGTGCACCAAAGAAGAGGTACAAGGACTGCCTAAAGAAATCTCTTGGTGCCTGCCACATTGACCACCGCCAGTGGGCTGATATCGCCTCAAACCATGCATCTTGGCGCCTCACAGTTCGGCAGGCAGCAACCTCCTTTGAAGAAGACCGCAGAGCCCACCTCACTGACAAAAGGCAAAGGAGGAAAAACCCAACACCCAACCCCAACCAACCAATTTTCCCCTGCAACTGCTGCAACCGTGTCTGCCTGTCCTGCATCGGACTTGTCAGCCACAAACGAGCCTGCAGCTGACGTGGACATTTACCCCCTCTATAAATCTTCGTCCGCGAAGCCAAGCCAAAGACTGACTGTGACGTCCACCCCTACCCCTACCCACAATATCCTTTCTGGATATCCTTGGTATTATTAGTAGCCATCTCCATGCCTTGGGTAATCTCTATAGCTTTCTTGAAAGTCCACTGTGGGGTTTCCCAAACAATCAGCATTGTATGGTATAATTATTAATGCCACATACCAATCTAACAGAGAGCATATCATTTAATGCTGCCTCAAAACCACATGCTCTGATAGCTGCCAAAGCTCAGTCACAAAATTGGCCACAGACTGCACTGGCTTCCTGAAAAAGCTGTGATACTTCAACCATTGGACTATCACAGAAGGTTTCAGATTGTGGCAGTTCGCCATGAGCTTGAACAGTTCATCAAATGGAATTTCCCTCAGTTTCCACAGTGTGGCTAAGTTTCCAATCAATTTGTAAGTTTTTGCCCCACACACACTTAGAATCATCAGTAATTCCATTAGCACAGAAAAAGTGTCTCAACCTTTTTTCATACTCCAGCCAATTCTCATTTCCTTCCACAAATTAACCAGTAATCCCAAACATAGCCATCTAAGCACACAGCTCCAGTTCAAAACAGGCCAATGCTTCCACAAAACCAGTTGACCTCATCACCAAAAATATGTGGCAGCTTCTACTTTAAGAAAGAACCACTCAACAACGTCAAACTCAAAAGAGCAACTTTATCTAGACCTGCAAAACCTTATGTGCACATTGAAACTAGTCTTCTTCCTCTATTATTTCTCCACTGCACACAGCATGGCCTTCAATCTATACACAGGAAGTAAATAAGATAGACAGGAAGTAAACCCCTCCAGCCTCATTTTAAAAACAGCTCACATTACAACATTAACTTCCTCAAGAGCACTGTTTGGCACCATCTGAGCTCAGAAGGTATATTAAGTGTTAATGGATGAGAAATGACTTCATTTCTGCTGCAGCTAACAGCTTAATATTTTTTATGTAATATTTATAAAGTTTCTTCCAAATTAAGATATGCAGGCTATCCAGTCTTCTGATTTGCAAAGGTACCATGAAGCAGACATCTGCTCCATTAATTTTTTTTTTCAAATGATCTATCAAGAGATTCCTTCATTATGTGTGTTTGCCTGTGAATAGGTATTTGTTTACATGTTTGTTTTTGCACAACCAAATTATTATTCCTCCCTTCTTCAATCTTTCAAAATGCAGTGGTATTAACCATTTAACTAAGTAAATGATGTAGTTTCATTTCATATCATTCCAGGAAATATTCCAATAACCCTTCCTTCACCAGGAAAAGCATGCCCACTGGTGTTGAACAGCTGTACAAGCCTGACACTATTTAAATTGATTCCTGGCTATTTCGAAGCTCTGGGGATAAGTGACATTTCTGTAATACAGTTAAATATCATTATAAAAATTGACTAATATATTTATGGACATGGTTATTGATCTTAATAAAGTGAAACCTAATGATACACTCAATCGATGCGAGGCCTCTAAAGAGGTTTCACAAACCTTCATATTACAACTTTGCTCTTGTTGGTGCAAGTTGCTCAATAATGCATTTTGTCATTACAAGCAGCTGGGGAAATTAATTACTTTGTTTCTTTGTACAACTTTGAATGCTATGCAGTAAGACATTTTGTTTAATGTTCAGCTTGAATAATATCGATTATGTTGATATTAGGCATCATTATAAATCCAAGAAAATGAAAGCCTTGAACATACCCCTGATCAATTGTGGGTGTCAGTTATAGATTTGCAGAAAACTTTATTTATTTGTGCTCCACTCAATTACTGATGATGATATAAAAACAATTATTTTCTGTGTTGTTCATTGGCAGAAGGAAAATATTTTTGACCAAGGATTGAGGTTTTTGATTGGGGAAAAGCTAGATTTGAGGAGATGCGAAAGGACTTGCAGGGTGTGCATTGGGACAATTTGTTTTATGGGCAGGATGTAGTAGAGAGATGGAAGTCTTTTAAAGATCAGATTTTGAGAGTGCAAAAGCTTTATATTCCTGTTAGGTTAAAAGGAGGGGCAAAAGGTTTGAGAGAGCCGTGGTTTTCAAGGAATATTGGAAACTTGGTTCGAAGAAAAAGGGAGGCGTACATTAGATATAAGAAGCATGGAGTTAAGGAGAAAGATACATTGAATGTAAGAGGAATCTTAAGAGAGGAATTAGGAAAGCTAAAAGAAGGTACGAGAAAACTATGGCAAGCAGGGTGAAAACTAATCCAAAAGAGTTCTACAAATATGTTAATGGTAAGAGGAAAGCTAGAGACAAAATTGGTCCCTTAGAAAATCAGAGCGGAAAACTGTGTGTGGAGCCTAGAGAAATGGGGGAGATATTGAACAGTTTCTTTTCTTCGGTATTCACTAAGGAGAAGGATATTGGGATATGTGAGATAAAAAAAAAGCAAATTTGGTAAATATGGGGAATATAGAGATTACAAAAGGTGTAGTTTTAAGGCTTTTGAAGAATATAAAGGTGGATAAGTCTCCGGGACCAGACGGGATCTTCCCCAGGACATTGAGAGAAGTGAAGGAGGAAATAGCAGAGGCTCTGGCGGTAATTTTCCAAATGTCATTAGATATGGGGATAGTGCCGGAGGATTGGCGCATTGCGCATGTGGTTCCGTTATTTAAAAAGGGTTCAAGGAGGAAGCCTGGCAACTATCGGCCTGTACGTTTGACGTCTGTGGTAGGTAAATTAATGGATAAAATTCTTAGAGATAGTACTTATAAACATCTGGATAGACAGGGTCTGATCAGGAGCACTCAACGTGGATTTGTGGGAGGAAGGTCATGTTTGACCAATCTGATTGAATTTTTTGAAGAGGTGACTAGGAATGTGGATGAGGGTAGCGCAGTGGATGTTGTCTATATGGACTTCAGTAAGGCCTTCGATAAGGTACCACATGGAAGGTTAGTTAGGAAGGTGCAGTCTTTAGGTATAAATTTTAAGATAGTCAAATGGATTGAACATTGGCTGAAAGGGAGAGGCCAGAGAGTGGTAGTGGATAATTGTCTGTCAGGTTGGAGGCCGGTGACCAGTGGTGTGCCTCAAGCATCTGTATTGGGCCCATTGTTGTTCATTATATACAGTAATGATCTAGATGATGGGGTGGTGAATTGGATTAGTAAATATGCAGACGATACTAAGATAGGTGGAATAGTGGATAATGAAGAAGGTTTTCAAGGATTGCAGAGGGATTTGGGCTGCTTAGAAAAGTGGGCTGAAAAATGGCAGATGGAATTTAATGCTGATAAGTGTGAGGTGCTTCATTTTGGTAAGAAGAATCAGAATAGGACATACGTGGTAAATGGGAGAGCATTGAGGAATACAGAAGAGCAGAAAGATTTAGGAGTAACAGTACATCGTTCCCTGAAGGTAGAAACTCACGTGAATAGGGTGGTGAAGAAGGCTTTTAGTATGCTGGCCTTTATCAATCATTGCATGGAATATAGGAGTTGGGAGGTGATGTTGAGATTGTATAAGACATTGGTGCGGCCTAATTTGGAGTTCTGTGTGCAGTTCTGGTCGCCTAATTATAGGAAGGATATAAACAGAGTGGAGAGAGTGCAGAGAAGGTTTACCAGAATGTTGCCTGGGTTTAAGCATCTAGAGTATAGGGAGAGATTGGACAGATTAGGTCTATATTCTTTGGAGCGTAGAAGGTTGAGGGGATTTGATAGAAGTATTTAAGATTATGAAAGGGATAGACAGAGTGGATGTGGATAGACTATTTCCGTTAAGAGGAGGAAAGATTAAAACAAGAGGACATGAGTTAAGAATTAAGGGGCAGAGGTTTAGAGGTAACATGAGGGGGAACCTTTACTCAGAGAGTGGTAGCCGTGTGGAATGATCTTCCGGGAGAAATAGTGGTGGCGGAGTCAATTGTATTATTTAAGAAAAGGTTGGACAGGTATATGGATGAGAAGAAGATGGAGGGTTATGGGCATTGTGCAGGGAGGTGGGACTAGAAAGGGGTGTTTGGTTTGGTGCGGACTAGAAAGGCCTAATGGCCTGTTTCCATGCTGTAATTGTTATGTTATGTTATATGTTATGTGATTCATTTCTCATAAGTTCTCAGCCTATTACCAATATGGGTGGCATAGTTGGCCTAATGGTTAGTGCAATGCCTTTAAGTGCCAGTGATCAGGACTGGACCTGGGTTTGAATCCCTGTGTCTGCTTGGGTTTTCTCCGGGGTCTCCGGCTTCCTCCCACTGTTCAAAAACATATTGGGGTGTAGGTTAATTGGGTGCTAAATGGGTGGCATGAACTCATAGGTCTAAATTGGCCTCTTCCAGTGCTGTATGTCTAATTAAAAAAAAATGAAGACAGAAATTTGTTGAAGAATGGTCACTATTTTCCAACTCCTATCCCTGACCTTCACACGAGCTATCTCTGAAGTTTTCAGGGAATTTAAAAAAAAAGAAATTTTGAGGGGAGAAATACCTGAGAATTTTCGATTTGAGGACTGTGATGTGCACAACAGTTCAGATTTCCTTTTCACTGTTGACCATTACTTTGGACAACTGAGGATGTGAACACTTTCTGTGCAGTTTTTAACAAGCAAAACAAAAGACAAATGCGTTATATGAATTTTAAATCTTACACAAAAAGGGATAAACCTAAAATCTTGAAGAATGTGATAATATTAAATAAAAATTGTAAATGGAGAACCTGGTGAATGTCCACTTTCACCTTCTACCGTGGTGCATAACTCTTCATATTTAACTATCAGTGTAGAATGTGAAACACAATAAGGCTGCAGCTGCAGGAATTTTGAGAAGCCTAAGGGATGCAATGAGACAGGCATCATCTATGGAGAGAAATGGTTAGTCAAGCCTTTGGGTCAGAACTATTGGGAATGTTCAATGGGTCAGGCATCATCTGGTAGATCATAAGCACCAAGACTTGGCGGTCTCAGGATAAGTGATTTACAGCCATGGACCAGGTCAGCCAATGCTGAGGTAAAGGATCACTGCTATGTCAGTCCTGCTTGGGTGGAATGGAGTGCTGGTGGCTAAATCCGGTGGAGCAAAGATGACACCACCAGGTCATCTTCAGCTTGACCTTGGTGTCCAAAGCCAACCTGCCCAGGTGTCAGGAACTAATGGCTTCTGATGCCTTTTGTTAGTTTAGATAAAAGTTGAGGAGATGCGATGGAGAGCAGACAGCAGGATGTGCAGGCTTGAGCTTGGATTTGGATTCAATATGCCCGCTGCTGCTTAACAACATGCTGGAACAAGATAAGATGACTATATTGATGTCTGTAACTACTTTCTATGGTGGCTATAGGAGCAATGGATATGGCAGCTACATGAGATCATGCCTGACTCACTGAATGTATCCAGCTGTTCTCCAAAGCAATTTCTCTTTTTTCACTCTTTATCTCCTTTCTTTTCCAAGATGATGCTTTGTGTGGCTTTGAAACAGCAAGCAAAAGGAAGTTTCCCAATGTATCTTGGCATACATGACATTCAATAAATATGCCTCTTTCAATCTTTTTATTGAGTTTTATAGAACAAGCACACATTGCATGGGGAACACAAGGTGACCAAATATGAAGAATACACGTCCAACTAAACAAGTCTAAATAAATAAATCTAAATCTGTTCAAATAATTTTAGTATTTCAGGTGATGGCTTTTCCTCACAACCAGAAAAGTTTAGAGGTATGAAATACAGGAGTATTGTAAACAAATGGAAGGTTAGGGAGCAGGGATTAACTGACAGAAAGGACAAATGAGCAAGGTAAAGTATTAATATGATGGGGAAAAAAGTAATAAAATAGGTTTGAAAGTCATGAAGGATCAAAGCCAAGGAGGAAGAGTGAAAATTTTGGATGGAGATGCCAGAATTGTAGAAGAGCTGGGACCTTGGAGGATTATGGGTTACCAGAGGCAATGTTGAAACCAGGCCATCCTGTTTATATTTTAGAAGCAGTGGGTTGATTTGCAAATTGGTGATCCCTGCAGCTCGGCCTTCAAAGAATTTTTCCTTCCCTTCTGTCTGACTCGTTGCGCTCCCCAGCAGCAATTGAGAGACACATTAATGAATGGGTTAAGTGTAACACAAAATTCATTGATAAACTAACAATAATGGAATTAACCCCATAAACTTAAACCCCGGACTCCAGCCTTAATAGCAACTCTATACGA
This sequence comes from Narcine bancroftii, assembly GCF_036971445.1. Taxonomy (NCBI): domain Eukaryota; kingdom Metazoa; phylum Chordata; class Chondrichthyes; order Torpediniformes; family Narcinidae; genus Narcine; species Narcine bancroftii. The sequence continues at coordinate 132,284,792 of NC_091474.1, read as the reverse complement.
ACAACAGATTATTATTTGGTGTACGTGGGGGAAAAAACCCCAGACCATTACAATCCAAGCTCAAATGCCCCGAGACATCAATAAAATTCCCAAAACAAAACCCCTATGTCAGTCACATCACATCTGTCAGTCAAGAAGGGACAGTTCACAGATCTGGTCTCCAGGCTTTGGGTTATTTGTTGCCTTGCCCACTGGTCTTTTAGTTTGAGCCTGTATCCAGATGACCGTGTCCCCTATAGGCTTTCAACCCTGCAAGGGGAACACGAGATTTGCTTGAGTTTCCAATGTGGCAACAACCATCTTAACTTCCTTCACCTTGGAATTTTCACCTCCTGGTCACCACGCGAGGTTCCCTTCTCCAAAGCCCTCTTTAGGGTTAACAAGTGACCTTCTATCACACAAGTCCTCTCTTTGGACACCCTGGCTTGAGGGCATGAACTCCTCCTCTTGAAAGGGGACAGGAGAGGTACTTGTCAATCCCATACTCATTCTGGGTATCAGAGTTTCCGAAACAGCTGACAATCGTGGACAAAATAGCTCAGTCTTCCTTTTCCCACTGAAACTACTGGGTGAGCACACTGACCTACAACACCAGATGGTAGTGCTGCTAGCACCCGTGAACAAAGCACCTCAGTTTGTGGCTTGTTGAAGCTGCGGGTGACCGACTGTCTGCAGTCCAATCCACTGACTAACCTCTTCAAAAGAAGCACACTGGGCTTTTAAACTGCCCATCGCACGCTTCCAGATTTCCCCATTGGTGGAGAGAAGTTAAGAGCCATAGGCTTGCTGTCCTTTGACCCCCACGGACTTCCAGTGCGGGGTTCCTGTACTTTGACAGCTGCCAAAGTTCCCTATGGTAGCCCAGTACTATTACAGTCCCAAGTAGCTGTCAAATCCCCTACAGTAGGTTCAGTCCTGTACTCAGTCATGAATAAATTAGTCCAAGGTCCACAACAGACTTCCCACCCAGGAATGCACGCTAATTTATGTCCAGTGGGTTTTACACAATTTGTCAGGCTGAATAGAATGAGCCCAATGTGGGTCTGGACAAGAAGAAAAATGGGGAAGGAGATGGTGAAAGAAAGGAGGAGAGCAACTCCTGAAACACCTTGAATGAAAAGAAAATAATTGCCCGTTGGTTTTCTGTTGCAACAAATTTAACCCTCTTCTACCTTCTGTGACTTTTGAAGCTCAATATTCACTTTGACAAAAAAATGGAGCTGCAGCCTGCCAGCTTTCTGCCAAATATTCTCAAATATTCTCTTTGCCCTTTTCTCTGGGAGTTGTGCAAATCCTTGGGTGACAAATTTTGAGAAATACCAGTGCTTTTCTTTGAAAGTATATTCCAGATGATTAGATAGTTGTGCACCCATCATTCTTGTCAATACAGTTTGTTCCCAGCTCATAGTTTGCTCTTTTAACTCTATCTACAAGATCTGTGTTCAGGATAAAATTAAGCAATCTTCTTCAACATGAGTGAGACTTGAAGGAAGTAATTGCTTAATACTAAATGGCAACAGGAATGGAATATTCAGCTCAGATTCAGTCAACTTGCCCAAAATCAACTGATCGTGGCCTTGGATGAAATCAATAACCACAACCACTCAGGTTAAGAATTCTGAAGATTCCCATCTCTTGTGCAGGAATTTCTCTTTACCCTGAGTCCTAGAATGTCATGTTTCAAAGACACAATCTTTCATTATTCTAAAGTCTTCAAAATATAAGCCTTCTTAATCTAATGCTTTTTTTCATGGGACAGTCTCGTTATAAGAATTGATCTTGTAAGTTGTTATTTTGGCAAAGAAGAGTGAAATTGTACCAAGAACTATAACCTTATTTTGTACTGGTGGCACAGTTAGCACAATCTAATTATAGTGCAAGGACGAGTCCAGGGCTGTTTGTAATGAGCTTGTATGTACCGGTTTGTTAATTAGGTATAATTGAGATGCATGGGTTTAAATGGCTGGATTAGGCTGTTGAACTTCTGCACTACACTAGGTATCTCAATGTTCTCTATGGTTGTCAAACATACAAGAAGTTGCCATGGTGTCTTTAAATAATGTTCCAGTTTTGTGATGTGCAGAGAATAGCCTGAGCCATACTCTCCTATCTTCTGTGAGGGAGATGAAACTGCCTGTGGAAAATTGACTTGGAAATTCAATGACATTGAACTGTATATTTCTGCACCAATAACTGAAAATGAAATTTAGAGTGAAATGCAGCAATTATTTCTGAGTAGTTCAAAAAATGCTGAGCATTTCTCAGGGTGAGTCAAGGGTGTGTGCTTCCAGTCATATAATTTCCTGCACTGAGAAAATTAATCCACCTTGTCCAAGGAGTAATCTTTCTGGGCAACCACGTGTAGTCTGGATTTGGACCCCCACATAACCATTTGGCTGCTTCTTGTCTATCTGTAATTTCTCTTTCCTTTCTACCTTCACCATCCACATTCTGTTATAATACTGATACCCCTTGCCCATCAGCCTCATCTCAGTTGAGATGACATGAACTTTGCCCTTGACATCCTGGCCCCCAAGCTCCCCATCCCCATCATCAACGTACTTCTGTTGTGAACATTCAGATCCTTCTAGCATCTCATGATCCCCTTGGCCAACACTTCCAGGCCATGGTTGATCAACACACCAATACCCCAAGCTCCCAAGACTCGTATCCTCAACTGGTGTTATATATCTTGTTGATTTATCCAATGAGGGTCTCAGTCTTTATCCCCCATCCCACCCTGTTTTCATTCTACAATAAATGGCTAAATCCAGCGTTCAGCTGCACTCATCAAGTCTTCTGCATGGCCTCTGACCACTTACCGACGTTGCTTGCCATCCCCAACGACATGCATGGTACATTTATGTTGAATTCCATTGAGCACACAAAGGAAAATGTGTAACTCCCTTTCAATTATGCTTCAAAATTTTGCAGTGGCTGGTCCATAACTGGTTGTTGGTTCATGATGCAGTGGTCAGATAATGAATGGCCTCAGAGAGTCATTAACATGAGAAAAGGGGGAACAACTGGCTTTCTCTGCTACCTCATTTAAAAATAAATAATCGCCCATCTTTCCAAGCAAGTAATTCTTACGCTATATATTGAGAGAGGAGAGAAATATACTTTCATCTGTTTGAATTCTCTTGGACTTCAGAATCACCAACTCAACTGAGAGAGGAAACAGTTTCTTTAGCAGTAACTGCACCTCTCTTAGAACTCAGTCAGCTGGAGAGAAGTGCATTGTTCCCCAAAGGATTTTGCTTCTCCAAAGCTGAAATCATCATCCATTATGAGTCATTCTCCAAGATGAATCTGCCAAACAACAACGAAAACTCAAAGGGAAGTCAAATTTCAGAATCAATAGAAAGTCTGCATCCTCAATGGAAGACCAATGCTCCTGTGGCAAATTGTACTTCACTTCTTCTTTAATCTAAAAATATACTTCCAATGCCCTGCTGACATTTTTTTCCTCATTAAAAGTATGTTGTATGAATAACTCATTAATCGATTGTGGACTTCAGGAGGAAGTCTGGAAAACACAACCCAGTCCTCATCAAATGCTCAATAGTGTAGAGGGTCCAGTTCAAATTCATGGGTGTCAACTTCTGCAAGGATCTACCTTGGAGGCTCCATGTTGATGCAGAGAAGGCTCACCAGCAGCTATACTTTGTGAGGTGTTGGTTACCAAAGACTTAAAAATGTGAAAAATGGAAAGCATTCTGCTGGTTGCATCACTGCCTGATATGGAGGTGCCAACTCTCTGGACAAGAAAAAAACTCCAGAGGGCTGTTAACTTTGGCCTGTGACATCACGTGCAGCAGACTTCACTCCATCAAGGATATCAACATGAGGCGGGTATCTTAAAAAAACAGCCTCTATCCCACCACCCAGGCCATGCACTCTTCTCTCTGCTACCATTGGGAAATAGGTACAGGAGCCTAAAGACGAGTACTGCTTCTTCCCCGCTGACACCAATTTCTCGAATAATCAATGAACCAAAGACACTGCCTTACTTTGACTTTTCATGTTCTATTTTTTAAATTTATTGTTGTCAGGTGGTTTATATAAATGTTTGCTTTATGATGCTGCCACAAAACCCTGAATTTCGTGACTTGTTCGTGAGAATAAATTCTGATTAGGATTCTGATTTAGATTTTCTCATTAACCCCTCAGAATTCAATGAGCTGTTTATGACATTAATTGCAACTAAACTGGAAATTAAATTCTTAACTGAGTTACAATCATTAAGTTTGAGAATTCAAAACTTTAATGTCTCTAAGCAGTGGTTCTCAACCTTTTTCTTTCCACTCACATAGCACTTATGGCAGAGGGATTACTTAAAGTGATATGTGATTAGTAGGGGATTGCTTAAGATAGTATGTGAGTGGGAAGGGAAGGTTGAGAATCACTACTCCAGACCAAATTGTTACTGAACTATTTTGCTTGAGAAAAATTGTCATTGGCCCATTTTCTTTGGAGTTATAAAACTGCACATCACAAGTAAATTAGGTCTGATTAAAACAATGGTTTTCCAACTTTTTCTTTCCACCTACATACAACCTTAAGCAATCCCTTACTAATCACAGAGAACCTATGGCATAACGAATACTTAAAGTGATATGTGAGTGGACAAAAAGTTTGTGAACCACGGCTCCATAGGATTGATTCAAAGTGGTATAATTAATGATTTTTTTTTAAACAAAAACCTTTTTGGTTGAGAATGCTGACATGAATTCTAACCCAAATCAAACATTCAGGACTCTGTGAGTAGGTGCCAGTATTGTCAAATGTGTAATTGCTGTCGGGTAAATGGATATTGTGATGGACAATTATTCCAGGACTGCAGACAAAGGGGAGCATTTTGGGAAATGATCCATATCACTTATAAGAAAGTAAATTTCAAGTCAAATTACTGTGCATCCAATTTTTAAAAATTATGTAATCAATGTTTTATTCTGGTGTTGAATGGAGATATTTGATGACGTCAATGTATTTTTTAAAAATGAAATTACTTGGTTCTAGAAATAGTGAGGAAATGAAAACAAATAAAAGGATTGTAGAACAGAACAAGATAAATATGCCCATCTTGTTCCCCACTGTTCACAAATGAAGGAATTGGGAATCCAGTGCAAGTCACAGCCTTGCTTCAAGGAAGGATCATTAAGACCCTGAGCTTCTTCAAATTGATTGTTCCTGTGCTTTAATGACTTTATTTCTGTTTTACTTCTTCAGACTCCATTCCAACGTCCTGGTGCATTTGAACAGACAGAATATCAGAGTCGGTACCTTGGAGGGAAGTACATCCTCTTCCAATCTACTAGACGAAGAGACATATATGAAAACCCAGTTGCACATCACGTACTGATTTTCAAATTGCCCGTCACAGTTTGACGATGTTTAAAGGAAAACATTGAGCTTATGGGAAAACAATTTTCATTGTTCTTGATTTTATTGATGAGAGATCATGACAGGCAAAGCTAAAGCCTACGTGATTCGATCAGGCTCCACATACTTCAAAGTTATAACAGCAGTTTGCATCCTGCATTCATTCCAAAACTGCAGGGCAAATGAACGAACAGTACATCAACGAGATGAAGGCATTGAATGGTCAACAGACATAAAAAAACTCCATATCAACTGGACACAAACCAACACTAACTCAGATGTTGACACAGAATGTTGGAGCCTCAGCATGTGGAATATTTCTTTCAGCAATATAATTATTAACTTAGACCAAAATTGCCCTTTGGAAGTGCAATTGGGCGTCACTATTTTTCTTTTGCCGGATCTGTCAGTTGTGATGCATGGCAGGAATCTGGCGAATGTTTCAAGGGCAGAATTTACAAACTGTTCCATGAGGCAATTTCCAAAAACACAACTTTTGTTTGGTGGAAGGGTCCAAAGCACACAACAGATTCACCCAAAGTGGTTGACTATTGGAACACACTTTCTTGTCGAAGTTCAGAATGATGGACTTCCATTATGTAGACTTGGCCTTCGAATTAATCTCACTGTTAAACCAGAAAATTGCCGAGCTTTCCACAACTCAGAACTTTGTTCAAGTCATGGAAAATGTCAGACGCAACCTTGGCAGGCAGCTTATTACTGCCATTGCCACCCTCCATACACTGGACTTTTCTGTGAAGAGTATGATGCCTGTTCTATTGGACCTTGTCTGAATGGAGGTACTTGCATTGATATGAAGGAAGGGCTTGATGGAAATGGTTATGACTGCACATGTCCACCACAATTTTCGGGTATGTAGCCTTTTTTTATTTTATGGCAGTATAAAATTTGATTTCCTGTCATTCTATTCATTGAGAAACATTAAAGGATGTATTTTGTCTCATTGTGCCTATTTTTTCATACTTTGCTTTTCCATAATTCTCTTTTGTCTCAAATTTTCTCCTCCTACTTCTCAATGTGTCTTGGACAATTTATATCTTAATTGTTGTTCCTCTGCTTTTCTCTCTCCTTCTATGACTCTACATAACACACACATGGATGAGCTGATAACAGTGAACTCCCTCAAATACCATTTCTTTTTTTTTCTGTTTTATTGGTCTTTCAGTTCTATACAACAGCTTTTCTTTCCTTCCCATGTGAAATATAAACTCAGAAATAGATGGACTCCACAGAATGGGCACAGAAGTAATCTTTCTCAATGGACATAATGCACAATTGTTCAAGAGTCCAATAGAACTAGGCTCAGGATGTTGAGATATAAAAGTTAAAAGGCTAAGGTGTTTCAAGCTAAGGTTGAAAAGGGTATGGAGAATGGTAAAGCAGTATGAGTAATATTTGGAATTTTTGCCATTGTTCATGTTTTATTTTTAATTGTTTCGTTATCCCCATACAATTCCTCTACAAACCTTCATTGCTGATCTCCCTTGCTTTGGTTCTGCTTTTATCTCGTCAGCTCTGATGCTTTTTGTTCCCATCTTCTCTGTTTTACTCTCTCTCTCCCATGCCCTCCTTGAATGCTATTCCACCATCCTTTCTGGTAAAATAAATTGTTGAGTTGGATGCATTTGAGGTAATTTTGTATTACCATGATTCTTGGCAATAATGCATGTTTATTAAGGTCACTTTTCTATCAGATAATCATGTGGGTCATAGAGTCATTCAACACAAAATGGGTTATTTGATGTGTCATGTCTGTGCTTCTAAGCATATGTATATATTTGTAAATATTGTGAGTACTTTCCCCCACTGATCATTTTGACTTCATCATTCATGTTTCAATACACCTTTATCCTTCCTTCTTTCATTGTCTTATGTTTTAGATTAAAAACTGCCCCCAGCTTTATACTCCAACCCTTGTCCCATCCTCCACTGCACTTTTCCTTTGTTCTTTGCTCCCACCAACACCAATGTTACTGTCAAAGCAGGATTGGTGCCGAACAATATCTTCAACCTGAACCAATTACTTTCCATCTCCTCCTCCTTAAATTTACTCCCTCTTATTTTCCTGTAGAGCTGTTGTTTTCCGTCAAAAGGAGAAACATGAAAGTAAATTTAGAAAATGCTGGAAATCCTCAGCAATTCAGACAGTATATGAGATTAAAGAGTGAGCTAACACTTCAGATTTGTGATCTCATCCAAAAGATGCATGAGGAATACATTCACTGCCGTTCTCACTTTTGGTGTTAGCAATTGGAATCTATGAAGTCAGTTTGAAATTGAATGGAGATGGGGCAAGGTGACCAATTTATCTTCCGGATGTTTCAAGATGATGGGCTTGTTTTATTTGCTGATAAAGATCTTATTCACATAAAAAATACTCAGCATGTATTCAATATGTCAACTGAGGGGGAAGCTGGATATCTAATATCTTCTCAGTAGCACCAAGATGATAGAATCTTATTAGCCAGAGGACTTGGATTTGAGTGAAAATGTGGATGTTATTTGAAAGTCCAGGCGAGCTGCCGCTAACAAGCATGAGCTGAAATGGAATAAATTGCGTTGGCGTACTTTCTCAGCAATCTCTTGCCACTCTGCAATCTGAATAATTAAGTAATGTTATGCATTCCTGCTTTTACGCAATTTCACCATCCTAATAGCACTTTCAACCCAATTTGACTAAGTTGCCAACTTAAATGAAATTGAACAGAGACCAACCAAATAATTGGCTGTTCAAGATTGTATCAAGTAAATATGAGGGTCTCAAGTCCTTTCTTGCTTTTAGATTCCTGCTCTGCTATTTATTTAAAACAGTTAGGCAATATGAGGAGGACAGAAGTCCCTTCCTTTGACCATTACAAATTGCCGATCCTGCTGCTCAAACACATGCAGGTGAATAATCACTTCCTTCATCGGGCCTTTTTGAGCAGTCTGTCATCATCAATATTTCCAGTACCCTTTGAGACTGTTTCTTTAAATTATATGAGACATGGGATTGTTATTTTGATTAATTTCTGAGAGAGAAAATAACTTTTAATAAAAAATAAATAAAATCCTTAAACTTTGTTTTAAAGTGTTCAAATATATTGCTATCTGACTGAGAGGCAAGATAGTCTTCAAGGTAATAATTATGAATGTTTGCAGTCATTTCAGTAATATATCAGACCACCCTCCATCTGATTGAAAACTGAAACTTGCTCCATTCTGACCTTTTTTCTATTTTCATGGGAAGACTGTTTAAATTTCTTTTTAACTTCCATTAGTTATGAAGTTAATGATGTACCTCTGGGATCTAAAGGTGCTGCACAACTCAATATTTTGTTTGAACTTTGCTGATTCTCCAGTCCCATTGGTTACAAGGAAGCCTTCACATGGAGAACATTCAGAAAATGTTGTGGAAAAAAAATGCCTTTATGCATTGCAAATCTTTTGTGCAAAAAAAAGATAAATATGGTTCTTACAGGACAGCATATTGGTTTTGGGCTCCCCGTCGGTTTCGCATCTATGTGAAAACTCCTGGATACGCACAGTGGCATAACATGATGTTCAAATGTCTTGGTGTACCTTGTATATCATTTCACATTGCATGTCATGCCTGCCTTAAAAGGTATGCTTCCGACAGATTCTCCAGTGCACTGGTCTTCTCACACCTATCTCTTTCAAATTGGGTTTACTTTTAACTTCAAGCCATTGAGCCCCAAATAGATGTAGTCGACAGATCTCCCCTACCTCACTCCCCATCATCTGGTTGTAATTCTGATCATCCATCTTGCAGGTAAGTGGCCTGATTTTTGAAGGTCTGGACAAAACTACCTCTCTGCAACCCCTAATCAGGTTCCAAACCTAGTTGTGTGATGGGTGAGTGAGCAGAGGGAAGTGAGTGACCATTGTGCAAGTTCATACCTATTGGGCATGATGCTTTGAGTCATGTGCACAGCAGCTTAATGTGCCTTTTGAGAGGCAAAACTCTTTATTTCAAAATCATTACTAAAAATATTGTTGTAGGATCTTTAAAAGTATGTTTGGATCTTCTCAGCATTGACAAGGTAGTATTTATTGCCCATCTCTTTTCCTTGTGGTTATTGAGACCACACAACTTGAGAATATAGTTATGTTCAGGAAAGAATTGGTCAACAATTATCATTGATTGGATATTCAGGAAATGTTTGGATTTTCAAAAAAAAGTGTTTGCATTTTTTTAAATAATTGCTGGCCCACAAATAATGAACCAGATTTATTGAAGTTGCTTTTGTAATTTGCCTGAATATATCTCAGTTCCACACCTCTGGCTTTCACGGTCTCATACTATATCCAGTGCAACCTATTGTCTGGTTTGATGCTTCACTGACACCATTTAAAAGAAGCCCTCGAGTTAAAAGCAGGAATCTTTATTTAATTGCTGTCAGTACTACTTTTCTTGGACCTGTATTGCCAAGTCGATTCTTTTCAAGGCGTATCAAATTGTCTCCTGAACCGACATTCGCTGACTGTTTCAATAACCATATCTGGTAACATATTCTGCAAATAACCCATGTTTTTTGACATTCCTTTTACTTTCACACAACCTTCCCATTTATTCTGCTGTTTGATAGTTGACCATCATAAACAAAGTCCCTGGATCAATGTATCAAGTTGTCTTCATTCCATTTCTGACAATACCTCAGACCTCTTGGCATTTCCAAATTCTGAGCCTATCGCTGACTTAACAACTCTCAAACTCTGGCAGTTGGCTGCAGTGTTCATTGATCCAGCAGAAATCTAAGAATCTTAAAGAACTTGTAAATACTTCCCTAAAGTTGAGAGGTTATTTAAGTTGTTTTACTGTATCAGCAAGGTGTGCCAGTTATTTCAGATTCGGCTGACCATGTGAGAGAGAATCAGTTTGCACCTTTGCATGATCCAAGTAAACCATTTATATTTGCTAAATGGCATGAATAATCAAGTTATGTGATTACACAAACTGAAAGCTGAAAATGATGCAGCTCAATATCCAGATTCCAGATACTGGAGAAGTGTTGAAGTGCAAGGATTGTTGGTGATATGCAATCAAGTGAGCTGCCAACTATTTGGTAGAAACTGAGCTAAAACACACAAAAGTTGAATAGTGGGTGATTGGAAAACAAGAAGACATGAAAGCCAAGGGGACAGTTGACACTTTCCATCAGGTAACTGCGGTCCACATATGGGAGGATTGCCAATGAGGGATGATGCTTTTGGAGAGAAAACCATTTTGATTGAAAGCAACAAACCAGAGAACTGAGACTAAACCAAAAAACAGCTAAGTAAAGGGCTATTTCATCAGCTCATTCTGCTCTGCAAACACCTCACTTTGCTACTCTTTATTATTCAATCAACATATCTCTTTTATTGAAAATATAAATAAAACTGCAGATGCTAAAAATGTGAAATAAAGGATAGGAAATGCGCGAGTGCAGCAGACCAGGGAGTAACTGTGCAAAGAGAAACAGAGTTAATGTTTCCAAGTTGAAAACCCTTAATCAGAACCTGACAATGTGTTTTCAAAATGAAGCATTATCTTTTTGTCTTTCCGGAGATGTTGGCTGATCAGCAATATTTGTTTTTATTCTTTTCTCCTGCATACAAGTTGCCCTCAAATATAACTGCATCATTCAGGTCAACTATTCTTTGTGGCTGTAAGTAACACACTCTCACCACTCACCAGGTGAAGCTATTTCTAGTGATTTTTTAATGGAAGTAAAAATGGTGTGTAAAGAGATCAGATACTATTTATTGTCATGTAATATTACAATAAGTCACCTTTAGTCTGCCAAAGGCAGATAGAGATTCACTATTAATATTGCCCAGTGTCCCTCAAAGTCAGAGAAAGAGAAGCAAAAGAGAGTCACCTCAGAGTCACTGAGTGTCCATTGATTCACCTCCAGTACTCCTGCAGTCTCTGCAGCTGTACAATTCTCCAGTTCAAATGGAAATGAGGGTCGTATGAACATGGAAAATGTCCCTTTTCCCTCCCACTCCACTGAGCTCGTTACCCATTCTCATCCCTCTTCCTTTGACTTCCAACCCTCCATCCACATCTCTCCACTGGATTCTTCCACTTTATCCTGTCACCCCACATGCCACTCTTTGGTTCTATCTGGTCTCTCTTTCCAGCATTATTCTCATCTTCTCTCAGATTACAGCACTGGCTTTGTCTTTTACTATTCCACCTCGTATCTTCCTCCACCTGACCCCTTTGGTTTTTTTTTTGTGCTGTTTTCCTTTTCCTGTCTTCTGCGAATTTACTGCCTCCATCCATCTTGTATCATCTCCACCTGGTTTACCAGTCTTACATGGGGCTCCTCTTGCTTCCCAACCATCCCTGTCTCTTAAAACTGGCTTCTTCAATTTATCTCCCATCCCTATAAAGAGCCTCAGCTCAAAACACTGACCATCCGTTTTCTCCTACTGATGTTGCTTGACCCGGTCAGTTCCTCTAGCAGAGTGTATTTAGCCTCTTTAGTGTTTAAGAGGGTGTTCGTTTCACAGTGCCTGCAAATCATCGCATGTGAGCAGCACTTTAAAGACATAAAATTGATTTTAAAAACATTCATCTCCCTTAAACTTCTCTAAACCTCTCCTTCAGCGGGCAGCATGACAGTCAGTTTGTGCAGAAGAAATTTTTACAAATAACCACTAAAGCTACATCATGGGACAAAGCCTTAAGAATCAAGGAAGTAGATTTAAGACAGAGATGAGGAAGAACTGCTTCTCCAGAGAGTGATGAATCTGTGGAATTCTTTGCTCAAAGAAGAGGAGGCTGCTTCATTAAATATAGCTTAGGCACAGACAGAAAGATTTTTTGCATCGCTGGAGAATGAAGAGTCATGAGGGAAAAAAAGAGGGGTAAGTAGAGCTGAGTCCATGGCCAGATCAGTCCTAATCTTGTTAAATGCTGGAGTAGTCTCAACAGGCCAGAATTATATTTCTTATTATGTTCTTGAATGGTATTATCTTCAGTAGAATGACTGTCCAAAAATTATTCATCTGCTTAAAATGGTATGAGAGAAACTTTATCAGGGGTCACAGAAAGTGGTGAGTACCTGGAAAGCTCTGGGAATCATGGAAGCAAATGTTCTAACAGCACTTTAGATGAGTACTTGAATCACCTCAGTACAGAAAGCTATGGGCCAAATGCTGTAAATGTAATTAACACAGATGTTTCCTCATTGGTTGGCATGGACGTCATGATAATCAAATGTCCTATTTCCACATTTGCATGACCAAGTGAGTCATAAAATTGCTCATTGAACAAAACCACCTCAACAGTTCTAAATTATTGAATGATGTATTTTCTTGTAAGCCAGACCATTGGGGTATGAACAGATTTTAGGCTTAATTCCAAATTTCTGATCCATTGGTGAACATCTACCAAATAAGCTTCAATGTACCCAATGAAGCATTATGCTGATGGCTCCACCTGACACACACTGGGACAAAAAAAAACACCTTTGCTCAATGCATGGCACCTTCATTATGATGAGTAACTGAACTGGAAAATAAAGCAGAGATGCCTCAAGTGGAAAGCTCTATCATGATCTGCTGACAATTCAGATCCACACTTGGTTGGAAAGTACACATTCAGTTGTTTGAAGATAAACAGATGGAAAATGCTTTGGCTGCTGGATTTGGCCAGTGGAGTAGACACGGTAACAGTAAGTGAACTTTATTTGTGTGAAGTCCATCCCATTGGATGCATTATATGCTTTTACACCTACCGAAATTTGGACCCCAAAGGCACTGGGATAATGCCAGTCACTCTGTCTCTGTGGAATCTTCTAAATTCACTGGAAGATGTGAGCCAATATCGCTGTCTTATCCCAGACCAATAGATCCAGCACTGAGGCTCCAATTACACGTAGGTGGCACATTTGGGCAAGTCACATGTTATGTATGCCTGACACCAATCTCTTGAAGCACACGTTCATGGTCACACCTGGTGCTCCTGGGTGATCTCCCCTCCAAGCTAAGCAGGCTCAGGCCTGGTCAGTACTTGGAGGGGAGACTGCCTGGGGCACCAGATGCTGTAGGTTTCTGTGGGGGCTGCTGGACAAGTGTTGACTCTCTGCCTTCCTTTCGGTGGGCAAAAGTTGAAGAATTTTATGTATGTTACATTCTAAATATAGTATTAAATGACAATAATGGAACCTTCACCTTCATGTTAAATTATGGGAAGAGATTAGCAGGCAAACAGACAAGAATGTTCAAGGATGTTGAAGGATTCAAGCTGCATTGTTAGTTCAATAGTATTACAGTGCCAGTCACCTGGGTTCAAATCCGGTGATGTATGTCAGGAGTTTGTAAGTTCTTCCTGTGTCGACATGGGTTTCCTCCAGGTGTTCCTATTTCCTCTCACTCTCCAAAAAATGTTTTTAGGTTAATTGGTGTTTTGGATGGTATAGCTTTGTGGGGCTTTCTGTCCAAATTTAAACGTTTTCAAGCTATCATTGATTTTGATACTCTATGGCATGGGTGTCAAACTCAAATTCACGGAGGGCCAAAATTTAAAACTTGGACTAAGTCGAGGGCCGAACTAAATATTTATTGAAAATTTTCAACAACATCTGCATGTTTTCTCTTCTTTCAACATATGTAATGTTAAACTTTAGGATATAACTTTAGGAGGATAATGTTACAGGTCAGGAGTAGGTAGCTCAAGTTCACCCTTTGATTGACCTGAGGGAAACCTATTTGGTCCCTGTGGAGATGTAGTCAGCATTCACAGGCTGTGTCCATTTTGGCCTGCATCAGGACTCAGCATTTCCTGCTCACTCCTCAGGCTCTAGGCCTCTATTCACCCTCAACCCACCATCCCTCTACCTGACCAGTCCTTTACCCAACCTCTACTCGCCCCTCATTCCACTCGCTCTGCCTCTACCCACCCCATCCTATACACGCCCCTCTACTGCCTCTCCCCTCAACCTGTTCCTCCCTCTACCCATCTCTCACCCTCTAATCACCCCTCCCCTACTCACCATGCCCCTCCCCTTTTACCTCTTCCCTATCCACCCCTCCTTCTACTCATCCCTCCCTCTAACTGCCCCTCACACCACCATAACTTCCCCTGCCCATTTCTCCTCACCTACACCCTCTGCCCACCCCTGCTTACCCACCCACTCAGGCCCAGCACGCTGCCGATCAGCCTTTGCGGACAGCCACCATCTCTCTCTTCACGTGCAGGGCCGAACCAGCCGTCCCTGGGGTCCGTGCGGGTGCAAGAACTGAAGGCCGTGGCGACCGGGAGAAGTGTGCTCGCGCTGTGGAAGGGCCATCCGGAGCCAGTCGCGCGGGGCTCGCTCTGCCCGGGGGCCGTGCGCAGCCTGCCATGCCCGTCGCGCCGACAGGAAATCACAGGCGCTCGCCCATCCGCTGCACCGCTCGACAGGTGGGAGAAGTGACTGGTTGCGCGGGGAGCCTTCCAACTGGCTTGCCGGCTGATGACATCGACAGACTTCTCATGTTACAATTTCTCGTGTTACAATGGGATGTGCAATGAAGGGGGAGGATGGTGGGGGTGACATTACCAAAAAACAGCATCGGCTCTCGCTGCAGGGCGGACCACCTCTAATACATTTTTGAAATGATCTTGCGGGCCAAATATAATTATATCGCGGGCCAGAGTTTGACATGTGTGCTCTATGGTTACACACTCTGTAGGTAAATACTCTGTTCGTATACATAGAGGATCCATAGTCAGTAATGTGACAGTGGCGGCATGAGGCACTTGTAGCGAAGTATCAAAACAATAACAGATCACAAGACAGCCTTGCAAGTGAACAACAATCATGCCTCCCTTCCAACAGACTGAACATTTTCTGTACACGTTTTGACGTGAAGAACAGGACTTTTGCCAAGCAGAGGCAGAGGTGAAGAGAATCCTTTGCAGGATGAACCCACTGAAGGCAGCGGGGCCAAACAACATACTGGTTGGGTACTGAAAGATAGGGCAGACTAATTGTTGGAGGTATTTACGGATATCTTCAACACGTCATTGCAGCAGACCATCACACGGGTTTCAAGGCAGCCACCATCATCCTAATTCCAAAGAGGTTGCAGTAATAGGCCTCAATGACTACAGGCCACTGGCATTGACCTCTACCATTGTGAAATGCTTCGAGTCTCTGGTGATGGAACACCTCCCAGAGACACTGGACCCATTTCAATTTGCCTACTTTTCCACTGATGATGGTGCAGCCTTGTCCCTCCACTCCATCCTGACCCACCTGGAGAATAACGCTTCATATGCCAGGTTGTAGTTCGTTGATTTCAACTCACAATTTCAGATGTTTATTTCAGAAGGGCTGGTGGAGAAACTGTTTTCTCTTGAACTCAACACCTCTCTCTGTAATAGAATTCCTAACAGAAAGACTACAGTTTGGCCTGATTGGCAGCATAATGTTGAGCACCATCACACTAACCACTGGTGCACTTCAGGCTGGGTGCTCAGCCCTCTCCTGTAACGTGAACGATCCATGACTGCGTCACCAAATCCAGCTCCAACAGAGTCATAAAGTCTGCAAATGACACAACAGTAGTTGGCCTCATCAACAAGAATGATGAATTGCACTTCAGAGAAGGTGGAAAATATCATAAAATGGCTTAAGAATAATAAACGGAGTTCCATGTGGACAAGATAAAGGAGATAATAGTGGACTTCAAGAGGACCAGGGATGACCATCCTTCACTTATGGTCTGAAGAGTGTGGTGAATCTGTGTTGTGCTGTCAATCTCTCGCTGTGCTTAGTCTGCTTTACTGACATTGGTCGTGTATTATCTCAACCACTAAAAACACTGCCCTTGGGTATAACTGTGTATGCACCTATTGTCTTTCATTATTGTACCACTAGTTTCTGCTAATAAAAGCCTTTGTCTTCTTCATTAACTGGCACTTCAATGAGGTTGTGCAAAATTATTGAGGACCCCTTTCACCCTGTACACACCATCTTTTATTTGCTCTCATTGGGAAAGAGATGCAAGAGTATCAGAGCCAGCACCACGAGGCTGAGGAATAGCTTTGTCCTTAACATAACATAACATAACAATTACAGCACGGAAACAGGCCATTAGGCCCTTCTAGTCCGCACCGAACCAAACACCCCTTTCTAGTCCCACCTCCCTGCACAATGCCCATAACCCTCCATCTTCTTCTCATCCATATACCTGTCCAACCTTTTCTTAAATAATACAATTGACTCCGCCGCCACTATTTCTCCCGGAAGCTCATTCCACACGGCTACCACTCTCTGAGTAAAGAAGTTCCCCCTCATGTTACCTCTAAACCTCTGCCCCTTAATTCTTAACTCATGTCCTCTTGTCTTAATCTTTCCTCCTCTTAACAGAAATAGTCTATCCACATCCACTCTGTCTATCCCTTTCATAATCTTAAATACTTCTATCAAATCCCCTCTCAACCTTCTACGCTCCAAAGAATAAAGACCTAATCTGTCCAATCTCTCCCTATACTCTAGATGCTTAAACCCAGGTAACATTCTGGTAAACCTTCTCTGCACTCTCTCCACTCTGTTTATATCCTTCCTATAATTAGGCGACCAGAACTGCACACAGAACTCCAAATTAGGCCGCACCAACGTTTTATACAATCTCAACATCACCTCCCAACTCCTATATTCCATGCAATGATTGATAAAGGCCAGCATACTAAAAGCCTTCTTCACCACCCTATTCACGTGAGTTTCTACCTTCAGGGAACGATGTACCGTTACTCCTAAATCTTTCTGCTCTTCTGTATTCCTCAATGCTTTCCCATTTACCACGTATGTCCTATTCTGATTCTTCTTACCAAAATGAAGCACCTCACACTTATCAGCATTAAATTCCATCTGCCATTTTTCAGCCCACTTTTCTAAGCAGCCCAAATCCCTCTGCAATCCTTGAAAACCTTCTTCATTATCCATTATTCCACCTATCTTAGTATCATCTGCATATTTACTAATCCAATTCACCACCCCATCATCTAGATCATTAATGTATATAACGAACAACAATGGGCCCAATACAGATCCTTGAGGCACACCACTGGTCACCGGCCTCCAACCTGACAGACAATTATCCACTACCACTCTCTGGCCTCTCCCTTTCAGCCAATGTTCAATCCATTTGACAATCTCAAAATTTATACCTAAAGACTGCACCTTCCTAACTAACCTTCCATGTGGTACCTTATCGAAGGCCTTACTGAAGTCTATATAGAAGTGAGCAGTGAGAATGCTGAACGACCAAAGGAACCACTCACACTAACCATCTGAGACTCTCATATTCATGAAACTATAGTTATTTAGATGAATACTTGTCCTGCATATCTATTGTTTGTCTGTATGTCTGGTTGTATGTGGTCATGTTTTGCACTGAGGATCAAAGAACACTGTTTCATCAGGCTGCACATGTACAATCAGATACCAATAAATTTGACTTGGCACTACACGTTATTAGCTCAGTAGTGAAGAGAATGGAGATCATCAAGTTCCTTGGAGAGCACTTGAGAAGTGACCTATTGTGGACACAACATCTCCTCACTTCTCAGCAAGGTGCAACAATGACTACGCTTCCTGACAAGCCTGAGGTGGGCAAGGCTACCGGCCGTCATTCTGCCAACTTTCTATAAAATCTATCGAGAATGTCCTGCATCACAGTGTAGGACGGTTGATACGATTGGGCAATGGATGATATGTCAATCCACAGGTCCATAAAAGCAGCAGAGAAGATCACTGGTGTCTCTCTCTTCCCCCGTCGATGTGATTTACTGGGATCATTGTTAAGAGGGTTCACAAAATCTGTGATGATCCACACCACCCCACACATAGCTACTTCCTGCTACTCCTTTCAGGAAAGAGATACATAAGTATCAGAGCCAGAATCACAAAACTGAGAAATAACTTCTTGCCATGGGCAGTGAGACAGCTAAATCTCTGTCCAACTGCTAAAGCCACCCACACCCACACCCAATCATGATAATATTCTATGAATAGACCTCACATCTTTTAAATTTGAAACTTTCTATTTATAATGTTGTATCTAATTTTCTCCAAACTTAAATAGGACATTACATCATGTTACCACTGTGTATGAGTAGGTGAAGAGTCACCTTTCCATTTCATTAAAATTGTTCATCTGGCTATCAACATGATAAAAGCAAAAACTTTCTCTTGCGCTGCAGACAGAAGTATGTCCAGTTCACAAGTAAAATTGAACAAGACAGTTAAAGGGGATGGTTCAATTTTGATTTTAAAAATCAATGATAAAGATTGAAAAATGTTTTCCCAAAATCTTTCTAAATTGAGACACTCCCAAAACATATGAATCAATGATGATTCAAAAATTTTGCACTTCTCTCACACAATGGATCAACGTCTACATAAAAATGAGATAATTTGAGTTTGCACATATGTATTTTATGTACCACCTTAAATTGTAATAAACAGAATGAAGATTCATTAATCAAACTAAGAGCAGAGTACCAGTCTTCATCTGAAAATGTTATATTGTGTTTATGTTCCCATTCATTCTTAATCCCAGCCATTGAGGTTGATCTTAAATCCAATAAATGTTATAAATATATGATATTAATCCACCATGAACAAACGGTAAATTAAATAAAATATCAAAAATATTTACATTTGCGATTCAAGGAAAATCATGTAATTTTGACTGAATAAAATGGCTAACTGGTAAATATCTAAAGAAATGTCTATTAGAAAGATTAAATTTAGCTGACAGTTGTTCAAAGGAGGCAAAGTTATCTTTAATAAAAATATTTTTTATCAGTTTTGATACCTAATCTGTACCATTCCTTAAAGCCTGTGTCTAATACAGATGGTTAAAAAAGATGGTTATCTATAATGGGACTAGCAAGAGATAAACTGTTGTAACCAACGAATTTCCTAAATTGAGCCTATATTGACAACCTATTTCTCATTATTGGATTATGTGTCAATTTAAAAAAGGAAAAGTGTAAAATGGAACCTAAAATTGCCAACATAGATGATTTTTTCAAAAACTTCACTTCCATCTCTCCCCAAAAAGGGCAATTCACTAATTTGTCAAAATATAATAATAAAACTAAATTGTGTATATTAATTGCCCAACAATAAAATTGAAAATTTGCAAGTGATAATCCCCCGATAGCTAGTTTTTTGAAGATGGGCTTTGTTTATACATGATTGTTTTCCCTGCTAGGTATATGAGGAAATAACCAAATCTAATGAGTTAAAGAAAGATTTCAGAATGAAATTTGGTGAGGCTTGAAAAAAGAACAGAAATGTAGGTAAAATGTTAATTTTTATGGAATTAATATATCCAGTCATTGTAAGATAATAATACTTTAATCTGATTAAGTAATACTAAGAAAACTTATTTCAATAAATTTTTATAACATTTTGTAATTTTAATTCCTATGCATTGAAATTGGTCTTCCAGTATGTTCAACAGAAAATTATGATACATTGAAAAATATACTTTTGTTTACTCTTGTACAAATGTAATTTATAACCCAAAAACTGGTCAAATTGGGCAAGCATAATTAATATATTTGGTATAGAAACCTCTAGATTTGAAATCAAGAGCAATAGCTCATCTGTGTAAATAGATACTTTATTTTCAACTCCATTTCAAGTTATGCCTTTTAATTCTCTATACAGTTAGAAGGTGACAGCTAGAGGTTCCAATAATATATCAAAAAGCAAATGACTTGAAGGACATCCTTGCTGCATTCTCCTATACAGCTTAAACAACTTAAATTGTTGTGAATTAGAATTAATAGAAGCCAAGGAACATACTAATTTTATCCAATTCAGGAAATCTGGACCAAAATTACATTTCCCTAAAATAGCAAATAAATATTCCCATTCTACCTGATCAAATGCTTTTTCAGCATCTAATGAAAGAATATATTCTGTCATTGAGGTGGACAGTAAATATAATATATTCAATAATTGATGCATGTTATAACTAGAATAATGATTTTTAATAAAAACCAGTTTGGCCAGAATCATTAATTATTGCTAGAATCTTTTCTGATATACACACTAAAACTTTAAATCAAATCTTCATATCAGCATTAAGTATGAAATTGGTCTATAAGATGCCTATTCTGTTGCTTCTTTCCCTTTTTTTCAGAATGAGAAATATACTAGCTCATTAAAAGATAAGGGAAGCTCTTTATCTTTAAGTGAGGTACAAGCCATTTGGAGAAGGGTTTATAAAATTCTGCAGGAAAACCATCTGGTCTTGGAAATGAGGAGATAGCAAGAGATGTTTTCTCCTGAAAAATAGGTACCTCCAGACTTGTACACTTATCCTTAGGTAGGGTGGGTAAATTAATTTGGTCTAAAAATATGACACTGAGTATAATTATTAATAAATTCAGAACTATAGAGATGAGAATAAAATTCTCTAAAAGTCTCCTAATTTTAAAATTATCTGTTGTCATTCTACCTTCTCTCATCTAAATCTTATTAAATTGTTTTTTTTTAACTGAGATATCCTTCATTTGTCCTGCCAGTAACTTACCAGATTTTTCACCATGAATATAAAAATGACTCTTGCTTCTCAACAATCTTTGTTCAATGTAATATGTAGAGAGAAGATAAAATTTGGTTTTAATTTCAACTCTTCTTTTTCTAATACCGGATTTTTATTTTGAGCAAATAATATATCAATTTGTTTAATCTTATTAATTAATTCCAAATTTTATTAGATTTTTTCTTAATATTTGATGCATAAGAAATAATTTGTCCCCTCAAATAAGCTTTGGTATTCCGAAAATCAAATTATACATTGATGGGGAGGAATTAGTATTGAATAAAAACTGTATTTGTTGCTCCAGAAAGTTTAAAAGTTGTATGTTGATAAACTTAGATTTCAAGAAATTCATCACAAATTGTTGTTGCTTGAGAATTTATTTCAGCTTGGAACAAAGCTGATTGTGATTGATCGTCATTTCTTAAAAATATTCAGAGGTGTCAATTGCATAATTTATTCATCAACTTCCATGGCAAGTATCTTGTTGTGATCACTAATGATCATCAACCAATTACCAAAACTAATACTGACGCAAAATCAGTTAATCCCTTTTACAATAGATAACCCTTCCTTTAGGGAATGGGAGAAAAAAGGGATCAAAAGAAGAGAAAATTGTTTTTCAGGAAATAAATTACTATCCTTTGAACAAATGAAGGATAAATATAATATAACTCACGACACAGTGTTGGCATACTACCAACTGAGATCCTACTTGAAGGACAAATTGGGAAGCAGTCTGAGGTTACCAGAGGGAAGTAATTTTGAATATGTGATTACAGATACAATGATAATCAAAAAATTTATAACAAATATGTATATTAAACTGCAAGAAAAGGAGAATGAGGAAACAAATGGTAAAACTAAACAAAAATGGGAACAAGATTTAAACATAAAGATAAAGAAGGAAACATGGGATAAGTTGTGCTCTGGAACTATGAGAAGTACAATAAACACGAGGTTACGTATGATATAATATAACTGGATACACAGGCTATACATTACACCTCAAAAGTTAAATAAATGGGACCCAACAGTATCTGACAGATGTTTTCGTTGTAAAAAAGAAATGGGAACAACAATTCATGCAATCTGGACATGTGAGAGTGAAAGAATTTTGGGAAGAACTAAACCAGATATTAAATAAAATTACAGAAAACAATATACCAAAAAACCCAGAGATCTTCCTCCTAAGTAACATAAAAAACAAATAATTTGGACTTGATTTGGATGGTGCACAAAAAAGATTTGTTATGATAGCTCTAGCCGTAGCAAAAAAAATGTATTATGTCAGCCTGGAAATTAGAAGATAACTTGAGAATACAACAATGGTATATAGAAATGAATAAATGTATTCCATTAGAAAAAATAACATAATTTAAGAAATAATATTGAAATATTTGAACAAATATGGGAACCATACATGAAACACAATAGAGAAAACCTACCGGGGATATCTACCACCTAAAATAACGGAAGGAGAAGGAAATGAAAAGAATTGACTCAGTGGAATTTCTTGTTTATTTTTATTGAGTGACAACATTGTTTGACTGGTTTAATGTATCTTAGATTCTGTACTTTAAATGAATGGGAGGGGAGGTAGGGAGGGTGGGATGGGAAGAGGGGGGGGGGAGAAAATGACACTGTATATATTTGAAAAGGAAAATGTATGTATCTTGGTCAATGTGGTTTATGGTGTGAAAAATAAAAAATTTAAAAAAAAAAGATTTGTGGAAATCAAAACATTAAAGAGCTGTCTCTTTCAGTAGCAAGGCTAAATACAGCAAGGGAATCTGTGAAGCTGTCAAAGCAGATGAAAGTCACTCAGTTTGCACTGCAGTACGACAGGAACTATCAAAATGGTATATGGCCTGTTGCTATTGTCAAGCTAGGAGAAAGAGATCTGTGGCATCAGAAGGGGCGTGATTTGAATCCCAGTCCAATGATATGAACATGTAATCAAGGTTGGCATCCCAGACTAGAATTGAGACACTGATAACTTGTTGGGATAGCCATTTATTTTTTGATAAGATGCTCCATCCAGGTCCCATCAGCAATTCTCAGCCAGATGTAAAAAGAACAACAACTTAATTCAAAAGCCCCTTTCACACTGGCACCTTGTAATTAACATCCAAAATACTGGTTAAAGGACCAGTATGAATGCTCATGAATTGGCATGTAGGAGTGCCTAGGTAGAGTGTATCATCCTCAGGGCCATCTGACGCTTTTGTGCCAATTAGCCCAGTGTGAAAGGGACGTGGAAAGATCCAGGGGCAAAGTAGTGATGTGTTGATGAGTGCAGGAATGTGAAGGAAACAAAAGATTAAGAAGAAGGTATAAACTTTGCATTGTTACAAGCCCAGAGGACCCCAAAACCCAGCAGTATTAGATATTCACCAAGACAAATGGTCTTAAATAAAGGTTTCTTTTTATTATCTTTAAACATGAAAACACGATCAAACTTTAACTTATTACTATTAACTAAGCTAATCTAACTTAACCCCCTTCTAATTCTAAGCGCATGTGTATGTAAGTTCAGAAAAGTTTAATCTCACTTCTCATTCCTACAAGTTTACTGGTTTCAGGAAATTATTATACGGTGCACAGAATTTAATATTTATGAAGTTCACCAGGATTTGATGCTAGAAAGGTAAATGGTTAGCATTCAGGAAGGTACTTGTCGGTTTTCAGAGAGAGATTTGTTGTTCGCTGGACACCCACACCTAATTCTTTTTAATCAGCCATTCCAGTGTCTTGCCGAAGAAACGTCCCCCTCAGGGTTTTCCAGATGATAACCTCTTTCTTTCAGGTCACCACAGAGTTCTTTTTTGTTTCTCTTATTTCAAGTGAAACATTAGGTAGCCAGTCCTCTCCTCTTGTATGGACCACAAGGGCTTTGACCAGGCTGAACTAAGCACTCACAACCCTGTCTTCAAAATGGGGTATTTCCACAAGCTTTCCAGCTTGACCTGTTCCAGTCCCAGTTTTTCATTCTCTCTCTCTCACTCACACACACACACACACACACACACACACACACACACACACACACACACACACACACACACACACACACACAGAGTGAAAAGCCTGTTTTACTCTCTCTGCTTGCAAATCCATGTGACCCTCTTAGAACAGCAAGTTCCACTCCAGACAGCCTGTGGTTCTGACAGGTGCTTTCATCTGCCTTTTTGTAAACAACAATCCATTAGTGAAGTCTCTTGGGCACTCATCAAAGCTTTTGCAAAGGCTCCTGGCACTGGCTTGTCTTGCATGATCAGAGCTCCAGTATTTTACATAAGATCTGTTTTTAAAGTGTTTGTATGTGACCAACACTAAAAAACCTGCCCCAATTTATCTCCCAAAGAAATATCTATATACAATGCAAACACAACATAATCTGTCACAATATTCTATTTAATAAATCCTGATCAATATATTATGATCTTGTATTTAAACATAATTAAGCATTATGTACAGCACTGTTGTTGTGCTGACCTATATAAACCTATATACATTTATAAAGGACAATGGTAAAATTACAGAGAGAGCAATGGTGGACCTGCCCTCCCAGAATTCCACGCAGCAGAGAAAGGGCTGTATTCACGGAGCACTCATGGAGGTGTTTCTCTGCCCCACATAGTTCTAGGAGGGCAAGTCTGCCATTGATGCGTCACTCAGATGTTACTGGTGGAGAGTAGACACCTGTCTTCCCAGGCACGGCTGGTAGTGAGTGTGAAAGGATGCAGAGAACCAGTTTGCAGTGGTCCAGTGTGAACTGCAAAAATGGCTTCTTTAACCAGTTAATTGAACAGCCAACTTACAGGTTAGCCAGTGTAAAAAGGGAATATGGGGAATTTTCAACAAAAGTCTTGCCAATGTTTATCCTTCTACCATCATCATCAAAACAGAGCAGATCAAGCTATTTGGATGATCTCCCTGTGTACCTTAGAACACTACAGCACAGAAAACAGGCCATTCAGCCCCTCTAGTCCACGCTGACCACTATTCCGCTAATCCTACTGAGCTGCTCTCACTCCATTAACCTTCCAGACCTCTCTCATCCATGTATCTATTCAATGTATTTTTAAAACCCAAGACTGAGCCATTATTCACCACATCAGATAGCAGCTCATTCCATACTCCCACCACTCTCTTCATATTCCAACTAAACTTTTCCCCTTTCAGCTTCAAACTCTGACTTCTTGTTATTTTCCCCAGTCTAAATGGGAAAAGCCTACTTACATCCATTCTGTCCATACCTCCCATAATCTTATAAACCTCTATCAACTCTCCCCTCATTGTCCTTCACTGAGTATGAATTGCTCTTTTGCACATCTGGTGTCACTCTCATCAGAAGGAGTTTGATTGTATGCCATGCATTGTGGGATTTATTGACCTCAAGGAGAAATGCTACTTGAGCCTTGGAAAAAGAACATTTCCCCAGGAAATTAAGTTTTCTGGTAATTTTTGAGTGGAGTGGGATTAGGTTAAGAGATTTCCCAGTGTTGAGAGGAAAGTTAATTTCAGCAGGTCCAGTCCTCGAGCTAACCTTAACTGCATTACTGTGAATTGTTTAAAATCCTCTCACAGTCATAATTGATCAAGTCAGGCAAGTCAAATATCAAGCTTTTATCATTTAATCTTGTGTTTCTTTGATATTAATTGCTGCTAAAAACAAATACAGGTTCTTTAGCAATATCTTGAACTCTATTTCTTGCTCTTAGCCACCCAGTATAAGAATTGCTTGCAACCAGTGAACATTGAAGGAATTAACAACCAAAATTCTGATCCATTTCCCACATTTCATTCTCAAATGGTATTTGTCATTCCAGATCATATTTTTGGTTAGCACACCACCATTACAGCCCCAGCGATCAGGACCAGGGTTCGAGTCCTGCAGAGTCTGTGAAGAGTTTGTATGTTCTCCCTGTGCCTGTGTGGGTTTTCCCACAGTTCGAAACGTACCAGGGTGTAGGTTAATTGGGTGTAAATTTGACAGCACGGACCCATAGGCTGAAATGTCTGTTACCGTGCTGTATGTCTAAATTTAAATATAATAAATGCAACTTTTTTAAAATGTAAATTTAATTTAAAAAATTTAAAATAAGCCCAATGGCTCATGGATATCTTGATATCAACACCGCATTCCCAAACAAACTTAAAATAACCATAATACTCAGTCACCATGAGGAAATCTTGTTATTAATTCCCTTCGTTGCTTTTGGGCAGCTGCTCACGGATCCATGTTTCATGTTTACTCCTGCATTAGTTCATGTCAAAACTAATTTCCCATAACCGAGCTACCAAATTGATTCAGATTTCTGAATCTCATTAAACATCTGTCAATGAGCAGGTAAAGCTTTTGTTCCATCTGCTCAATTATCAGAAGTTTTATATTTTTTTTGCAATTAGTTGGAAGTGTATCCTGCTTATCATCACTGATCTTCAACTGGGAACTTATTCATGCTGCAGTTAGAGAGTGGCCAGACTAAAGTTGAGGGGTAAATGAGAAAAACATCACATTGAGATTTGAGATTCATGTTAAGTTCTAAGGCACATGTTAATTTTTAAATGTAAATATTAAACTTCAAATTTAGACATTTGGCCCACAAGCCCATGCCATGCAATTACACCCATTTAACCAAAAACCCTGTATGTTTCTTAAAGGTGGGAGGAAACTCAGGGAGAATGTACAGACTCCTTACAGACAGCACTGGATAGAAACTGGATCACTGGTATTTTTGTAAATTTC
Organism: Narcine bancroftii; assembly: GCF_036971445.1. NCBI lineage: Eukaryota > Metazoa > Chordata > Chondrichthyes > Torpediniformes > Narcinidae > Narcine > Narcine bancroftii. Next base: position 132,258,082 of record NC_091474.1, on the reverse strand, counting down.
CAAAAGGTCTGCACAAAATATTTCTTTCATTCAGCTTTAGTACTCATTCTGGAGGACAAGCTTCATATCCCCTCTTTTCTGGAATGATTTTTCCCGTTCTAAAATCCAAAATAAAATGGAGAAATTATGGAGAACACCAGTCAATAGAGAAATAAGTGGAGATCATTTTAAAATTAAATAGTTAGTGGAAAGCATTTATAATTTAGAGAATCTTGGCAGAGATATAGATTTGCAATGGTCTTATTTGAATGGTGAGTGAGGTCTGAGTGACAAAACAAAGTCAAAGTTCAAATTTATTATCAGAATACATAAAGTGCCTTTCATAATGTTTGGGGCAAAGGCACTTCATCTCCTTTATTTGTCCCTGTGCTCCACAGTTTTAAATTGTAATCAAACAATTCACAGGTAAATATTATTCAGGGCCCGAAATGTCAACTGCCTACCACTTTCAATGGATGCTGCTTGACATGTTAAGTGTGTCCAGCACTTTTGCGTACCGCTCCAGGAAGTAACTGTTTTTTTTTGCCAAAAGTCCATCATAAAAAAACAATTTAAACATATTACGAGTCTGTTTAAAACTAAGTATACCATAGTGGCAAGGTGAAATAGCTTTGCTTGGAATTACAGGCAACCTGCTGACTTTGCAATTGAAGTGCCAGACAAGCTTTCTGTTGTCAGAATATCAGCCATAAGCTGTTTGTAGACCGCTCCATCAAATGGAAAACACTGTTGGGTTGAATGGTTGATAGTGGAGGGGGAAAAAAATTGACCACGGTGATAATTAGCTCTTAGTTTAATATTTTTGTTCAAAACTGGTCTGTTGCCGATTATTAAATAAATGGGTTAGAAATGAGATTTGGCATTTAACAATGCTTCATGACATTTATTGTAATTAGTTCCTTTTACTGTAAAAGGTCTGTGGGTTAATGTTGCTGTCAGTGGGCTAATGTTGATGCTGAATTATTATTAATGCTTAATTTTTAAGTTTTGCACAGGTAATAATTGTTCTGAAAGCATGTGTCCATGGAAACTGCAGTGTGTCTGTGTGTGACTGAGTACAATGGTGAAGCTCAGATTGGCGTTTGATTTTTAAAAAAATTTCTGTTACCAATTGACGGTTGCCAGTTGATAGCTCTGTGTGATTTTCCCAAATTACTGGGGAGCAATGGGAACTAATGAATGGGATTCCATAGTTAGGAAGACATTTAAGAGGTTTTGTGGAGGAGATTGGGAATCCCGGATGGCATGTTGCCTCCCTGGTAAGATCGAGTCCACAACATTCTTAGGTGGAAAGGTGATCAGCCAGATGTCGTGATCCATGTCGGGCCCAATGACATAGTTAGGAATGGTGAGGAGGTCCCGTAAGGAGAATTCAGGGAGTTAAGCGCTAGGTTGAAGAAGAGGGGTAGTGATCTCAGGATTGCTTCCTGTGCCACATGCTGGAGAGATTAGAAATAGAAGGATAAGCCAGCTTAATACATTGCTGGAGACATCAAAACATCGAGTGGAAGGGAGGGTTTTAATTTTCTTGATCACTGGGCTCTGTTCTAGGGAAAGTGGATTGCATCTGAAGTGGAAGGGGATTAATATCCTTGTGGGTAAGTGTGTTAGCCTTGTCCCAATGGGTTTAAAATACATCTTCAGGGGGAGGGAAACTAGTTTATTAGAGGAGTTAGTGAGGAGGATGAGGATAAAAATCATGCGAGGATTGCATGTATAGACAGAAATCAAAGATTTGTACGTGATAGAAATTTTCTCAGGTGTATTTATTTTAATGCAAGGAGTATTGCTAGAAAGGCTGACAGGCATAGGGCATGGATTGACAAGGATTACGTTATTGCTATTAGTGAAACTTGGTTGCAGGAGGGGCAGTACTGGCATCTTAATATTCCAAGGTTCCGTTGCTTTAGACGTGATAGAGGAGGAGGGATGAAAGGGAGAGGTGTGGAATTCCAAGTCAGGGAAAATATCTCAGTTGTGTGAAGTCAGGACAGCCAGGAGGGTTTTTCTACAAAGGTCATATGGGTGGAGTTGAGGAATGGGAAGATGTGCCTGCCCAATAGTCAGAAAGAATTGGAAGAGCATATCTATAGGGAGATAGCAGACTGATGTAAGAAGCAGAACGTTGTGATAGTCGGAGATTTTAACATCCCAAATATTGACTGGAATTCCCATACTGTAAGGAATACTGCTGGATGGTTTGGAGTTTGTGAAATCTGTTCAGTAAAGTTTTTAAATCAATATACAGAAGTACCAATGAGAGAGGATGCAACACTTGATCTCCTATTAGGGACCAAGACAGGTCAGGTGACAGATATAGGTGTTGTTGAACATTTTGGGTTCAGTGACCATAATGTCATTAGCTTTGTTCATTATGGTAAGGATAAGTCTATTCCTTGAGTTGAGATTCTAAATTGGAAGAAGGCAAATTCTGTGGAAATGAGAAAGGATCTGGGAGGAGTGGATTGGGATATGTTGTTTTCTGGAAAGGTTGTGTTCAGTAAGTGGAAGATCTTCAAGGGCAACATTTTGAGAGTGCAGAGTTTGCATGTTCCTGTTAGGATTAAAGGCAAAGTCACCAGGCATAGGGAACCCTGGTTTTCAAGGGATATTGGTAATCTTGTTAAGAAGAAGAGAGAGATGTATAGCAAGTCTAGGTAATCGAAAAGTACAGAAAAAGGAAAAAAATACTCAAGAAATAAATCAAGAAGGCAAAAAGAAGACAATGAGGTTGCTCTGGCAGATAATGTGAAGGTAAACCCAAAGGATTTCTACAAGTATATTAAGAGAAAAAGGATAGTAAGGAACAAAATTGGTCCCCTAGAAGACCAATTTGTGAAGCCTCATGAAATTAATGAGATCTTAATTTTTTTGCATCAGTATTTACTCAGAAAACTGGCATAGTGGATAAGGAAGGAAGGCAAACAATACAAATGTGTCATGGAACATTTGGACATTGAGGAGGAGCAGGTGCTTGCTGCCTTACAGCGAATAAAGGTAGATAAATCACCTGGGCCAGATATAATATTCCCTCAGACCTTGAGAGAGACTAATGTAGAAATTTCAGGGACCTTGGCTGATGTATCCAAAATGTCCTTAGCCACGGGTGAGGTGCCAGAGGATTGGAGGTGAGCTCCTGCTGTCCTGTTGTTTAAAAGGTTCCAAATATAAACCAGGTATTATAGGCCGGTGAGCCTGACGTCATTAGTAGGTAAAATATTAGGATTTCTGTGAGACTGGAATATATAGGTATTTGGACAGTCTGGGGCTGATTAAGGACAGACAGCATGACTTTGTGCATGGTAGGTCATGTTTAACAAAGCAAGAGTTTTTCAAGGTGTTAACCAAGATGGTAGATGAAGGAAAGACTCTGGATATTGCCTACATGGACTTTAGTAAAGCCTTTGACAAGGTCCCACATGGGAGGCTAGTTCTGAAGGTTATGACACAAGGTATCTATGGAGAGGTTGTAAACTGGATTCGTAATTGGCTGTGTGGAAAAGAGAGAGTGGTAGTGGATGATTGCTTCTCGGACTGGAAGACTGTGACGAGTGGTGTGCCTCAGGGATTCAGGTTGGGACCATTATTGTTTGTTGTATATATCAATGATCAGGCTGATAATGTGGTAAATTCGATCAGCAAGTTTACCGATGACACAAAAATAAGAGGTGTTGTGGACAGTGAGGAAGATTTTCAAAGCTTGCAGCGGGATCTGGACAAACTGGAAAAATGGGACAGAAAATGGAAGATGGAATTTAAAGCAAACAAGTGTGAGGTGATGCATTTTTGAAAGGCAAGTCAAGGTAGGACATACACAGTAAATGGTAGGGAACTGAGGAGTGTGGAGGAGCAGAGAGATCTGGGAATACAGATACAGTGTTCCCTGAAGGTGACATCGCAGGAGGATAGGGTTATAAAGAAAGCTTTCGGCATCTTTACCTTTATAAATCAAAGTATTGAGTGTAGAGGTTGCGATGTTATATTGAAGTTGTTAAGACATTGATGAGGCCAAATTTGGAATATTGTGTGCAGTTCTGGTTGCCTAACAACAGGTAGGATATCAATAAGATTGAAAGACTCCAGAGCAGATTTACTAGGATGTTGTCAGATTTTTAGGAGTAGAGTTACAGGGAAAGGTTAAACAGTTTATGACATTATTCCTTGGAGTGAAGAAGAATGAGGGGAGATTTGATTGAGGTTTACAAGAATGAGAGGTAAAGAGAATAGATGCAAGTAGTCTTTTTCTGCTAAGATTGGCGGAAATAAATACGAGAGGTCATAGTTTTAAGCTGAAAGGGGAAAGGTTTAGGGAGCACATTAGGGGAAAATTCTTCACTCAGAGAGTGGTGGGAATGAGTTGCCATCTGATGTGGTGAATACGGGCACAATCTTAAGTTTAAAGAATACATTGGATAGCCAAATGGATGGTAGAGGTCTGGAGGCCTATGGACTGGGAGCAGGTCAGTGGGATGTGCGAGATGATGGTTGGCACAGACTAGAAGAGCCAAATGGCCTGTTTTCTGTGCTGTAGCATTCTATGGAAAAAAAGTCTGTCTCCAATTGGTCACTAAAGAAATTAGTACTCATCTAGCGTCAATGCATTTAACAGTTGATTTAATACTCAGAAGCTGATGTAAAACTGCCTTGGCAGGAGATATATTTGAAAAATGTTTATATGCATATTTTATGACCAGCAGTAACAGTGTTATTCAGTGTGTTCAGAAATAACAAACTCGAAATAAAAGCATTCAGTTAGTTTGCTCCTTCCACAACCCCAGAACATCCCCAGATACATTGCAGCCATTGATAATCCCCATTATCACATCACACATCATACCTGACAATATGCTTGTACAGTCAGCCACTCTTAGTAACCGCAAATTCTTATTTCACATTTATTGTCAGAGTCCATACATGACATCACATACAACCCTGAGATTCTTTTTCCTGCAGGCACAGCAGAATTACCACTAATTGGTAGAGCTAAAAATAACTGTAAACATGGAAACAAAGAAAGAACTTTACACCAATAATGAATTTAAACAAATTGTTCAATTCAGAGAGAACAAAAAGAAAATCAATAGAGTGCACAAATAAGAATCCTTAAATGAGTCCCTGATTGACCTTTGCCGTTGAGGAGTCTGAGGGTGGAGGGGTAGCAGCCGTTTCTGAACCTGCTGGTGCGAGTCTTATGGCCCCTATCCCTCTTTCCTGATGGCAGCAGCAAGAACAGAGCATGTGCTGGGTGATGTGGGTCGTGGATTGCTGTTGTTCTCATCAGCTGTTTCGATAAAGTGTGTGACAGCCTTGGTGTGCTTGTTCAGATTCTCTGCAGAATCCTTGAACTTCGCCCTACCCTGATTCGAGGAAGTCCTGTATCCATTCTTCAGCCTCCTGTGACCACCTTCTCGCTGATTTGACCTCCAGAGCCTCTCTTTTTAGGCTCTGTCTGCCTGAAGCCCAAAAGAGCAGACTTGCCAAAGAGTGGTGTCAGGAAAGAACAGTAGGCCTTCGTTATCGTAGTGAGGCAGTGATTAAGTGCCCTGGGACCTGTGTACAGCAGGTTACATGCTGGTGGTAGTTAGGCAGGGCTTTCTTGACAGAGGCTTGATTAAAGTCGCCAAATAAGATTTGTAGTACATCGGGTTTGGTCGTCACTTGTTTATTGACCATATCATACAGCTCTGCAAGTGCCTGCTTGTAATTGGCATCGGGAGGGATGTAAACTCTGGTGAGAATATCATAATACAGGAATTTAATCCATTCCCAACACCTCCCTTCTTTACCAGGAACAACCCTAGGCAAACTCCAGGGAGCACCGCTAGCCACAAAACCTTTGACGCCACTGAGGCCTTTGAATCCATCTGCTGGAGGAACTCAGTGGGTCAAGCAGCATCAATGGGAGAAAAAGAACGGTCAAAGATTCAGACTTGAACCCTTCATTAAGGTTTTGCTGCTCGGCCTGTGAGTTCCTGCAGCCAATGGCATTTTGCTCTAGATTCCAGCACCTGCTGTCTCTTGTGTGTCTCCTTTGAATCCATCAATCTTGAAGTACTGATGAACATCCTCCTCAATTTGCACTGCTCATAGACATTAGTCTCCATCTTACGATTGCTCCAGGATTATTTGAATTTTTTTACACTAACCAAAGGCTTCACACCAGAATTAATCTTAATGAAGATCATTCAAATGGGTTGCAGTGATGGGTTGTCTCAAGATTTTTCATCACAACAGAGACACAGAGTTGTACAGAGTAGAGCCAGGCTCTTCAGGTCTATGCTGACCTTCATGCCTCCATTAATTCCATATCCTCAATGAACTGCTCATTTGTGTGCCTGGAAAAATACTCTTCCTGCCTCTGGCAACTCATTCTAGATACCAACTCCTGTTTGCATGAAAAGCGTACCTCTTAGAAATCTTTTAAACCTATTACATGTCATGTTAATCGTATGCTCTCTAATTTGAGAGAATGTTGAATCTCATCTCCTACACACTTACCAAGATGATCTTTGGAACAAATGGGTCACTGCTCAACACTCCAGAACCAAGGTCACCTGAGCCTCACTAACTGAGCTACCGTATGCTACAGCTTGCATAAGGCACACGCTCAGAGATTGAGCTCTTAGATTTTATCAACTTATTCACTGAAGCATGCAAGAAGAGGGCCCTTGCTCTCACTAAGTGCAAAATTAGAGTCCTCTAAAATCTACACCTGCTGCACTACACAGTATTTCAAAATAAAGATTGAGGCCAAGATCCCAGAAAACATGAATAGTTTCCCATGACTCAGAACTGGTATTGTTGGACAGGTCAGGAAACAGAACATAGAGAGAAATGACAAAATCATGGAGAGTAAAACCCTGGTATCAGCACCTATGGGGATCGGTAGATGCCGGATAAGTAAATTTACTGGTTGTTTGAGATTATGTGTATTGTGGATTGGTGAACTCACTGCTAGAGGTGTAAATTTTAAACTTACATATTTTTTACCTATTTATTTTCTACCTTTTTTTTACTGGTTGTTTGAATTCCGGTCAAGGGGGATGATACTCTATGTGGAAAGTGCTTAGAACCTGTATTGTACTCTAAGTTTAAGTGGTGAAGCTAAAACTGGGGACGTGTATGAAAATGAAACATTTCAAGACCTCTTGGGAAAGGTTGTGGAGTCCTAATACTCACCACAGAGGCAGCATGGGTTCAAGGCTAAATAGATGCCTTTTATACCACGACTCTTTTGATTTTTGCAAAATAGGTGGATAATTGAGGTTTCCATGGAAGATCAATTTTAAATCATGCAGTGCTTCAGAAGTCAGTGTTACATAATCTGCTCTTTTATCATCAGAGAGCAAGAGGATCATCCAGGTGTACTTCAAAGCCAATAGGAGTAAGCAGGTCCAGAGAAAATGCTGGATTCAAACCCTGGGCTGATGAGTTCAATTGAGTCCATGAGAGTGTTCAAAATCAGTGATTGTATCTTCAAACACTGCATCTCAACAAATATCTCACTAATTCTGCTCAAGGACTCACAGCCCCCATTTCTTGCCCATTGACAATTCCAATCAAACAGATTCATATCTCATCTCATCCTCAAACACTGCTGAAATTCTCAGGCCATCATGATACAATATGCAGTTCTCACTGTCAATCCATTACAAGAAGAAGCAAGTGTCATGATAATGAATATATATATGAGATGTACCAGAAGTCACGTGGTATGAGAGAGAGATAAGAGCACAAGCAGGAGAATAAAGGAAACTGGAGAATAAAGACTCGGAGAAGTTTACCTGATAAAACTTGTGTTTGATGTTTCATTAACTTCACATTTCGGGCCACAAATGTGACATTGGCGACGAGGATGGGATAAGCTTGAAGAAAATTAAAGACTAAACAAGATTACAGAGGATTACAGACAACTTCAAGGTGATAAGAATTTTCTCTTTGACTCAGTACTTTTGGGGCTGGAATATTTCCTCATGGCTGGGGAAGACGGTGACTTTCTAATGCATAGTGGAATTGCTCATTTTGACCCAACAGGTGATGCAAGCACTGTAAGTGTGAAGTGGAAGGCATGGCTGGAAGAATTTGAATCCAACGCCGACAGTCGTGGCCTATTTCTAAATACCGGTACAGTTGAACAAAAAGCGCAGAGGAGGGCGTTACTTCTTTTCACTGTGGGACCTGCAGTTCGGGAAACATTTAAGACACTTTTGAATACTGGAAGAAAGGATGAGTACCGGAAAGCGGTAGATGCATTAAATGCACACTATGTAGTGACACCAAATGCTACATTTCAACGCCATTTGTTTCGGAGAACGAGACAAGAAGATGGCCAGACAATTGCTCAGTACGTGACGAGACTACGCCAGCTAGCTGTTGGATGCAATTACATGCCAGCTGATTTGGACAACCAATTATTGGATCAAGTCGTACAGCACTGCAGATCAGATAAACTCAGAAGATGTCTACTGGAAAGAGGGAGTGAGTTGGAACTCACCGATGCTTTAACCATTGCTGCTGCATTAGAGGCTGTTGAAGGGCAATTTCATACCATGACCCTGAAAGACAACTCAAGCCAGCAAATTAAGAGGCTCTCACATCGCCATAACCAGCCAAGATATACATCGACACAGGACATGGAGTGTTATCGATGTGGAAACCGAGGTCACTTTGGAAAAGACCCATATTGCCCGGCCAAAGGCAAAGTTTGCAGAAAGTGTGGAGGTAAGGACCATTTTGCAAAGAAGTGCAAAAGCAAGTCCAATGCAGACCAGAAGAGGAAGAGTACAACTTCCAAAGGCAAAGCCTGGGGGAAAGGAGAGTATCCTGGAAAGAAAGACACCATTCGCCAGATAGACGGTGACGATGATGATACCCAGGAGGAACATAGTTGTTACCAATTTACGTTGAATGAAGTACATCATGAGAAGGTCCCAGTGATCATTGGTGGAGTGACAGTGCAGGTTATTGTAGACTCAGGCAGTGACAGTAATGTGATTGATCGACATTTATGGGAGAAGTTGAAAAGGAAAAAGATCATCTGTACCTCAAAGAAGTGTTCCAAGAAACTGTATCCATACACAGCAACCAAGCCATTGCAGACCATTGGATGTTTTACTGCAACTGTTGAAGCTGGAGATAAGTACACCGAAGCAGAGTTTATGGTCATAGAAGAGAGGGGAGAACCATTGCTGAGTAGAAGCACAGCGCAAGACCTGGCAATACTTCATATTGGAGCTTGTGTCAATTCAATTCAGTCATACGAGGATATGAAGCAAGAATTCCCCGCAGTCTTCCAAGGAGTAGGAAAGCTGAAAGGTCGACAATTGAAGCTAGCGGTAGATGAAACGGTCAAACCTAAGGCACAACCAATGCGCCGAACTCCGTTTGGACTTCATGGGAAAGTCGAAGCCAAAATTAAAGAATTGATCGAACAAGACATTATTGAACCTGTGGAACATTCGACACAATGGGTCAACCCAATAGTGATTGTGCCCAAACCAAAGGGTGACATAAGACTATGTGTTGACATGAGAATGGCCAATGAAGCTATAATTAGAGAACGACACCCTATACCAACAGTGGAGGAAATACTTCAAGAACTAACTACCAGCAAGGTATTCTCAAAAATTGATCTGAAATGGGACTATCATCAATTAGAGCTGGATCCAGGTTCCCGAGATGTAACAACATTTGTGACTCACTGTGGATTATATCGTTACAAGAGACTATCATTTGGAATTAATGCAGCTTCTGAGATCTACCAGTATGAAATCCATTGAGTGATTCAAGGCATTCCTGGAGTTGCCAACATTTCGGACGACATCATAGTCCATGCACCAACGAAGGAAGAGCATGACAAACGGTTGAGGCGTGTACTATCTAGACTACAGGAATCAGGTCTTACCGTGAATGGAAACAAGTGCCAGTTCGGTGTGTCAGAAATGGACTTCATGGGACACAGACTTACACGGGAAGGACTAAACCCTGCAGAGGCCAAGGTGAAAGCTATTGCAGAGGCACGTGCACCTCAGAACGCAACAGAGGTGAGGAGTTTCCTGGGATTGGTTAATTTTTGTGCAAAGTTCATTCCTAATTTCGCTACAGTGGCAGAACCACTAAGGAAACTAACCAGGAAAAGTGTACCATTTCATTTTGGATCTGAGCAGAAGAAAGCGTTCACAGCGCTGCAGCAAAGCTGTACACAGATTCGAAATGTGGAGCCAAGTACTCAGACATCATGCCAGGAGATAATGTTCTAGTGAGGCATGAAACTGGTGGTAAGCTAGACACTCCTTATTACCATCAACCCTATACTGTCGTATCCAGAAGTGGCAGTATGGTGACAGTCAAGTCTCCGACTGGAGTCCTGTATAAGAGAAATGCATCAGGTGTAAAAAGGTACCAGTCCAGAGATACATCGAACGAAGAGGTTGAAAGGCCAATACGAGATGCTGAAACTGAGAGACCCAATGTGTTCCAGAGGAAGTTACCAGCACTCCTGATGAAGTGACTAGAGCGCCAGAAACACCCGAAGCCGTGGCGAGTAGTATTTCCGACGCTGAGAGTGAACAACCGAGAAGCGACGACAATATCGCAGGCAGGCCGAAACGAAACCGGAAAGTGCCCAAACGATACAAAGACTTTGTGCCATAGTTTTAATAAGAACTTTGGGACAGTATTTTAATCTTATATCATAAAGTGCATGTATGAGTGCTGTAGGAAGTAAATTTTATGTAGTTGAGTTATTGTATTACCATTAGTTACGATGTTTGTAGGTTTCCGAGGGATATTGGTAAGTGAAGGTAAAGTTTATTTCTGATTAAAGGAGGGATGTCATGATAATGAATATGTATGAGATGTACCGGAAGTCACGTGGTATGGGAGAGAGATAAAAGCACAAGCAGGAGAACAAAGGAAACTGGAGAATAAAGACTCGGAGAAGTTTACCTGATAAAACTTGTGTTTGATGTTTTATTAACTTCACATTTCGGGCCACAAATGTGACAGCAAGCATATTACATGATCTTTCAAACTTCCCTCTCTCTACCAAGGGAGTAGCAACATTCAGTAGAACTTAATGGCCTGTTGCCTGCCACAGGGAATGGTAAATAATGAAGTCATGACATTGTTTCCTGTTTCACTGCAGAAGAACCTAACCCATACTTATCTTGATAGCCCCAGGCAATATTGTCCTTGAGCATATCCTGATGAATCTGATGCAATACTCCGAAGTACAGGAGGAACTTAGCAGGTCATGCAGCATCACTTTTGCGTAGCTTTCTATTGGTGCTGCTTGACCTGCTGAGTTTCAACAGCACTTTTGTGTATTGCATTGCAATCAGAGCATCTGCAGACTTTCCTGTGTAACTTTTGAATCCGATTATCTAGGGAGTTCAATATAAAGTTAGTATGAGTTCAGAGTTGATAAATATAAAATGAAAATAATTCTCTGTGGAAGTATCAATGGAAATGGAATGTTTACTTTTTGTTGAGAACTGAGCTGAAACCATATGTGAAATAAGTTTGAAACAATCTGACTCACTTCCCCACATTGGGCCCATACCCCTTTCATGTAGTTATTCCAAGTGTTTCTTAAAGGAAACTAACATAACTGCCTCTACAATTTTCTCTGGTAGTACATTCCATGTGCCCATCACCCTCTGACGGAAGAACTGGCGCCTCAAATCTCATCCTCCTCATAGTATCGTTATGCCCTCTTGTCTTAGATTCTTCTACTTTTGGAAACAGACTGAGCCTGTTCCTGTCTGCTCCTCTCCCTTTTTTTTTGGCCTTCTCTCTCTCCACACACACTTATGTTTCTACCATTATCTTTCCTGACGGAAAGGAGAGTCTTTCACACCAGACACAATGCATTTAATTTATTTAGCCCCTCCTCTCCTGAGGGAGTGCAATGTTAATGGTGCATTGAGGCCCATTATAAACTTCTCCTGGGGTTTGTGGTCATTTGTGCATTTCTCAAGCAACAAGATGAGATGTTTAAACAGACCAATATTGTTTCATTATGAGTTCCACAATGTAAAACCCAGAGCAATAGTCCTTTAAGTCAATCATACAATTACTTTTAAAATCCATGGGCCAATAGGTAGAGTTCATTCACTGTCTGTTAAAGTATGAAGTGAAATAAACCCAGGCATTAATTTTACTTCCACTAAATTGTTGTAATAAGTGTTTTTGTGGCTGTGCACCATGTTATTTCAAAACTAGATTTATATGGTAACTATCTAAATGTATATGATTTGCTGTGTGTAGAGCGTGTCGAAAGAACCAAAGACTTGTTGATCCAAACCAAGGCTTTTATTAACTAAAAGACTGGAGCATATCACAAGTCGGTCGACCAGTCCAGAATGACCTGGTCTGGCTAGGAGCAATCCTTTAAGACCTGCCAGTAGGTGTGGCTACACTCTCAACCAATCACAGTCATCCTACACTACCACCTGTACATCTGTACATAGACACATTGGTGATAGAATCTGTACTATCTCACTGTGATATAACATTTATAATAGAACATAGAAGATTGCAGCAGACTTCAGTCAATTCAGCTCACAATGTTTTGTCGACCTGTGTGAACCTACAGCAATCTAATTTTTTGCTACCTCACACTTATAAACTTTTATTTTTCTTCCAAACATGTGCCCATCAAAGATTATTTTGAATGCCTCCATTGTACCAGCCTCTGCCACCTACCCTGGCATTAAACACTCTCTGACTTAAAATCTTCCTCTGCCTTCTCTCATGAACTCTCCTCCACTCACTTTAAACCAATGTCCTCTGGTATTTGCTTTTGTCCTAAAAACACCAAAATGCTGGAGGACCTCAGCTAGTCTTTTTCAGCATCTATTGGAGACAAAGATATATTGCCGACATTTCAGGCCTGAGTCCTCCTTCAAGGAAAAATCAGAAAAGCCAGAAACAGGATATATCAGAAAGTCTCAGAATTCAAATAATGAGGGAGGAATCAGACCAATAAATTTTGTTAATTGGATGTGATAAGGGACCAAGTGAAGTTTAACATGTCTGTGTGAAAGGAGACAGGGAATGGAGAGATGATGGGGGATGCAGGGGGTGAGGTGGGGGGGTTTAACAAAAGCTAGGGAAGTCGATATTAATGCCATCTGTTTGGAGGGTGCCCATTTGGAATATGAGGTGTTGTTCTTCCAATTTATGGTGGTCTCAGTCTGAGCCCATAGAGAATTGAAATGGGTGGCCTCTGGGAGATCCACGCTATTTCGCTGGACAGAGTCAACGTGCTCAACAGAGCGATCTCCCAATCTGCATCCAATCTCTCCGATATAGAGGAGACCACAGTGGGAGCATCAGATGCAGTAGATGACCCCTGCACATTCACAAGTGTTTGGGGCCCTGAATGGTGCTGAGGGAGGAGGTGTGGATTCAAGTGGAGTATCTCCTGCGGTCACAGGGGTAGGTCCCAAGGGGACAATTGGTGGGGAAAGAGGACTGGACAAGGGAGTCATGGAGGGAGCGGTCGCTGTGGAAGGCAGAGAGGGGAGGAGAGGGGAATATGTGTCTTGTGGAAGGATCACATAGTCGGTGGGGGAAATGGTGGGATGTGTTGGATATGGAGGCTGGTGGGGTGGTAGGTGAGGAAAAGAGGAATCCTGTCCTCGTTGCATGTGGAGCCAGAGGGGAACAGGGCAGATGTGTGGGTAATGGCACTGCTGCAATATGTGCTGGCTCTCCATCCTATCCAAATTCCTCATTATCTTATATAACTCTATTAACTCACCTCTTATGCTTCTTCACTCCAGGCAGAGAAACTTGAGCTCTGTCAACCTTGCAATGTTTGAAGTTTTTTTTATTTGTTCCTTGTAATACCAAAATGAATATGAATACAAAGCGATCCATAGTTCAAGCAAACTGAATGTTCAAGGTTGAATTACTACTTTACTTGTGGTTGTTCTGTTTTATGAGACTGAAACGTTGGGTTTCATTCATTGAATTATTGATTTCAATTCATTAATTTCTCATGTGGCGTTCAATGGAGTACCTTCAATTATAATTTAAATTTGGCTTCTGATTAACAGACAATTAACCACCATGATTGTCTTCAAATAACTGTGTTGATTATGCCTCAGGGTAAAGGTACACAAATAAGAAATAGTGATCCACGTTGAGATCATCCATTTTAAGTTTTGTTCGTCCTTTTTCTCCCAGTTCTGTAATTGGCTTCGAAGCTCACTTTAATTTAGACCAGTGGTTCTCAATCTTTTTCTTTCCACTCATATATCACTTTAAGAATTCCCTATGCCATTGGTGCTCTGTGATTAGTAAGGGATTGATTAAGGTGGTAGGTGAGTGGGAAATATTGTGCTTGAGAAAAATTGTCATTGGTCCATTCCCTTTGGAGTTATGAAACTGTGCACATAACGAGTTACTTAGGTACGATTAAAACAGTGGTTTTCAAACTTTTCTTTCCACCCACATAACACCTTAATCAATCCCTTAAGCAATCCACAGAGCACCTATGGCATAAGGAATACTTAAAATGGTATGTGAATGGAAAGAAAAATGTTGAGAATCACTGATTTAGACCTTCATGATGGCCAGTCATCTTCCAGCTCATTTCAATCTTTTCTTTTAACTATTAATATTCCATTTATCCAATGGTTTAATCAATGACTTTTAGGGAAAAATAACTGAAAATTCACCATTTCTTTATTGCGTGTTTGAGTTATTTTTCTTGTTCTCTGCCGTGGAACCACATCCAACCATTTCTGACAATGTATTCAATTCTTTGCCCACCCGCTTTTCATTTTTGCAGTGAAACACAAAAGTCTCCAGATGTTGTGTTTATAGTAAGAATGCAGAAATGCTGGAGGAACTCATCAGTTCTCGCAACATCTATAGCAGGTAAAGATATCAACGTTTCAAGCCTGAGGCCTTCTTCAAAGTATGAGTAAAAAATGGACAGGTGCCTGAATTAAAAGAAAGGACAGGGGAGGATGTTAATGCCACCTGATAGGAGAATGCCAAGACAGAACATGAGGCGTTGTTCCTCCAATTTACGGGTGGTCTCAGTCTGGCATTGTATGAGACCATGGACACTCATGACAGCAATAGAAAGGGCAGGAGAATTAGAATGGGTGAGATCTAGGAGATCACACTATTGCAGCAGACAGAGCTGAGATGCTCAACAAAATGATCTCCTTGTCTGTGTCCAGTGACTACAATGTAGAGGAGATGATGGGAGCACCATATGCAGAAGATGATCCCTGCAGATTTATAAGTGAAATGTTGCTTCACTTGGAAGGACTGTTTTGGCCCCTGAATGGTGGTGAGCGAGGTGTGGGCATGTCCAGCACTTTCTGCAGTTACAGAGGTACTGACGCTAAGGGGGCATCTACCACATGATCCCAACTTCTGACCCATCTTCCCTCCTCCCCTCTCTGCCTTTCACATTGACCACTCCCTCCGTGGTTCCCTTGGCAATTCCTCCCCTCCCACCAATTGTACCCTTGGCTCACCAGGACCCTGATTATTCAGTCAGTGTTGAGCCCTGACTCCTGAAATCTCTATCGACTGACAAGTTTCCCATTTTCCATGTTCCCTTTGAGTCTATTAAGTTCATAGTCAAATTTACACCATGCAATATCTTAAAAAATGACTGTAAAAAGTGTTAGGGCATTAGGCATCTAATTGTCTGGAAAATCCGCTGTTCTGACCCAATCCAAGTCCCAAGAATACCACTTAATCAAACTTTTACCATGATCTCTTGTTAAATTCAGCTTTTGAGGAACTTAACAGCAGGGGCAAAGAAGTGGAGAGTAGGGGAGATGTAATTGGAGAACATGAAGGGAAACAAACTAAAGGAAAGGAATGACATGTTTGCAGAAGGAACTTTTATTGAACCCAGTTAAATGAGTTGGTAGTCATTGTGAATTTTAATAAACAGAAAGGTGATGGCATTCTGGATATCAGTTTTAATGTTAAGTGATAATTCTTCTTAATAACATTCTTTTCAAGCCATGTATAAAAAGGAATTTGCCTTTCCGCCATATTTTTCATGATTTATGGAGCAGTTCAAAATGCTTTGTTGTTGATTATTAACTTATCAAGTGCATTCTCTTAAGTTATTATTTTTAATTCAAGAGAAACATGAAGCACCAACCACTGCAAATTATTTTTTTCAATCTTGATGCGGTCATTCAAAAGAGATTCTTCGCAAATGTGTCCATGCTCAGAAACCCATTACCATTCTGCAAGTGCCACATGGTGACTGGCAAGCAACCAACATTACGACTGCAGACTGGGCCCTGGTGCTCTTTGGGTCAACAAAGTTATGCTGTTGTCCCAACTCTCTTCTCAATCTTCCTTGCTTCAATTCTGCATCACACCTCCAACTAGCTTCCAGCAGGAGTGAACTTGATCAAGTTCAGATTTGTCAAGGACATACATAACATTACATACAACCCTGAGATTCTTCCACTTGTAGGTAGAGCAAAAAAAAAATGTTCACAAAAACAGATATGTATACAAATGAGAGAAATTAAAAGAAAGAAATATAAATAAATTATGCAATAATAAATAATGTGAAAAGTAAGAGTCCTTAAATGAGTCCCTGATTGAGTTTATTGTTGAGGAGTCTGATGGTGGAGGGGTAGCAACTGTTTCTGAACCTAGTCGTACGAGTCCTATGGGACCTATACCTCTTTCCTGATGGCAGCAGCCAGAACACCGTATGTCCTGTGTGGATCTTTGAAGATTACTTTTGCTCTCTGATGGCAGCACTCCGTGTATTTTTTTTTATATATGGTGTGGAGAGTTTTGATGTGATGTGCTGGGCTGTGTTCACAACCTTTTGCAGGATTCTTCGCTTAGAAGTATTTGTGACCGCATACCAGACCACGATGCAGCCGGTCAGCACACTTTCTACGACACATCTGTCAAAGTTTTCAATGTCATTCAAAACCTCCTCAAACTCCTTAGAGGCATTGACGTGCTTTTCTTCACAATGATATTTATGTGTTGGACCTGGGAAACCTTCATTTCCACTCCAAAGTTAACCGAAAGACAATGGTCAGGTTGATGAATCTAGAGTAAATATAGAAAATATTTGGATTATTGTATGTTTAAAGTCTGATCTCCAAATTATTATCGACTCCTGCACTGAAATATAGTCAACATTTCAGGTCTGTACCCTTTGTTGAAACTGAAGTGGGATTGGGGATACTGGGGAGGGCAAGAAGTGATTCTGTACTGGACAAATAAAGGAACAGCTGGTGGAGAGACAGGTAGGAGTGGTGTCCATTGGGTGGGCAGTTGAAGAGGATAGAACAGGACAGGTAAAAGACAGATGGAAAGAATGAAACTGGATCAGTATGGGAGGGGTTTCCAAAACTAAAATCAGTCAATGTCAATGCCATTGGGTTTGAAGCTACCCAGGAGGAATATAATATTTTGTTTTTCAAGTTTTTTTTTTGCCTCATCCAGGCATTGGTTGAGGCCAATAGCAGACATGCCTCTCAGGGTATGGTGAAAGTCATGAAAGTGGCCAGCAACTGGGAGTTCTGGCTTTTCTCAAGATTCCACCTTGTGAAGCTTTTGTGTATTTCTACATATGATGAATGCAGATAATAATGGGCACAGGGATTGCAGGGTTTGGTAGTATTTGCACAAGTGTTTCTGTGGTCAAACCGCCAGGACTTGATGGTATTTGGACATATACTGCATATAGCTTTAGGGAGAAGGATGCTAACTGTGGTGAGTGTTGCACTAAGATCTTGTGTTTTAAAGAATGCCTCATGGTCCACTGATTCCTGGAACAAAAGGAGGTGCTTAGCCCCTGAAGATTTGAGATGAATCAACTTGAACAAAGAATGATGAGGTTTAACACTGGAGTTGGATGCTGGAGGTTTGAAGCATTTGGAAAGAATGTTTAAAGCAGAAATGCAGGGCAGGTTTTTTACACGAGTGTTATGTACCTGGAACAGACTGCCAAGGATATTTGTTGAACCAGACATGAAAGTAGTATTATAAGAGCCTTGAAGATACATGAAGATGCAGGGAATAGAGGGATAAGGATCATGTGCAATCATCAGATTTTTAATTTAATTTAGGCATCATGTTTGGCATCATCCTGTTCGATGTTTATGTTCATCGAGTGGGTTAAATATGGGCATCTACGTTCATTTCAGTCTTGTGTTAACATGGTCTGTTATGTTCATCGTGCAGGTACAGCAATGTATAGACATTCAGAATATAGTTGTACTGGAGAGAGAAAAGAAAAATGTGGCCAGATTGGCTTGGACCAATCATTGACTCATGTATCTGATTTTACAACCCAAGGTCTATTGTACTTGTATTTGAATGAGACAAATATCCTGGATACAATTGATGAATTATGGAGGCAATAGCAGACTGGAGGTGGGTGATGCAGTGATTAGAATAGCTGCATGATGGCAAAGAGAAAGAATAAACTAGATGAGTGATGGATTTTGATCACAGCAGTTATTTTGCTCTCTCTTTCTTTCTCCTCCCACTCTCCCCTCACCTCTCCCCATTGACATTTGGCTCCAAGCCTGTGGGAACGTGCAACTGAATTCAAAGAAAGTAATTTTGAGGGAAGTGAGAATTGGAGGTGCTGTGTGCAGGTGACGGATGGGCCTTACTCAGGGAGATCGGGGTTGAGTTCTGGTGCAATTTTCCAAAGATCCTTGAGTTTTCTTTCTTCAGGATTTTTTTTCTGATAAAGTAATTGATGATCTCTCAAGCTTCAGATGCAATTGTTTATTCAACTGAAAAGAGAAAAATCCTGAGTAATATGTGAAGTCAAAATAAAGAAGGAGGAGGTATTCCACTGAGAAAACTGAGGTTTACTGTCGGGCTTTTGGAATACATTACCGTAATGGCATCTGCTGTTTGTCTCTGGGGAAAAATACAATCAGATTAACTCAGCAATAAATAATCGTTTTTAAAAACTAGCATTACCTGAAGGAGAAACAGAGGAATTTATTTCTTGCTGTGCTGTGAAATAACATGGATTTAAGGCCACAAAATCCTCTCAAAAGTCGATCAGCAGTTGGAACATCCTCCTGATGGGGAATGGGAAATAATTGAACAGCATACTGCAGACCTTCCTGAACCTCATCCTATGGCAAAATAGGAACCATAACTTGGCATCTGAGAGAAATATACATGTATCATCCAAAAGACCTAAAATACTAGAATGCCAGATATTCCAGGAGCAAAGTGTGAGCGATATTTGTTACTGCTGGTTTATGATGTAACATTCTTTTGCCAACAAAATTGGCTGGAGGTACAAATTGGGAAAATGTCATAGCTCCCAGGAACAGGGCAAAAGACCTGGCAAATAAATTGAAAGCTTAGAAACCAAAGGCAAAAGATTTCAGAAGTTCAGACTACGTACAAGGTCACATCTTTAAAACCTGCATGAGCCAAATGAAGTTTTTGAAGCCGTTTTTAATCTCTCTTTGCCATGGTTTCAAGACCCCACTGACTTTTAAAGGACATCTATCATACCAAATAAAAGAAGGTGACCTGCCTCAATGACTATCTACCATAATGAAGTGTTGGTTCCGGAGCAAATCAAATCTTACCTCAGAAAGAACCATGACCCACTTCAATTTACCTATTGTCATAACAGTTCAACCGCAGATGCCATCTCATTAGCCCTCCACTTTGCGTTAGATCACCTGGAACACAAGCTCACCTACATCAGGCTGTTATTCACTGACAACAGTTCACTGTTGAACATCATACCAGCAAAACATGATCCGGGCTTTTGTTTATCCTCTGTAAATCGATCCTCAACTTTCTCATTGGAAGAGCCCAATCAGTGCAGTTTGGCAACATCACCTTATCCTTGCTGACCATCAACACAGTCATTTCAAGTATGTGCCTTTAGTACCCTGTTCTATTCCCTATATGCTCCAATACAATCCATAAATTTGCTGACAACACCACTGTTTTTGACCAAATACAAGGAAATAATGAGTCAGAATATAGAATGGAATTCAAAATTCTGGTTGGGTGGTGCCAGAACAGCAATCTTGTTTGCAACGCTTCCAAGGCCAAGGAGCTTATTAAGGATTTTTGGAAGGGGAGTTGCAGGACCATGCACCTGTCTATATTGATGGGATGGTGGTGATACCATCAAGTTCCTGGGAGACCACATGTCATATGACCTCTCCTGGAGCCAGAACATTGAGACAACGGTGAAGAGGGTGCATTAATGTCCATACTTTCTCAGAAGTATGAGGAGATTTGACACATCATTGAATATTCTCTCAAATTTCTTCAGGTGTACTATGGAAAATATGCTGACTGGTTGCATCTCTGACTGGTTGCAACATGGCCTGGTTTGGTCATTTGAATACCCAAGAAAGCAGAAAGCTCCAGAAGTAGGATTGTAGCTCCCATGCATTGAATACTTCTGTTAAGAAGACAGCAAATATCACAAAGGATCCCCTTCACCCTGGTAAAAACCTCTTCTGACTTCTACCTCAGGAAGAATGGGCAGAAGCCTAAAGTTCAGCACCTCTTGGTTCAAGAATAGTTTTCTTTTCAGTCTGCTGTCAGGCTCTTAAATTCCCCTTACTACCCTGATCATAAACTACTCCAGCCCCACAGAAATACCTAAAGACCTGTCGCCATTTTTGAAACACCATTTTTTATCTTGCTTAACTGTAACTGAATTTTTATTATCTATCTTTGATCTTTATTTTTTTTTAGCTCTTTCTCTACAATAATTCAATATAAATGATAGAAGCATTTTGTTTTACGAAGTCCAAATTGGCTGCAGCAAATGAGAAGTTTTGTCCATATACTTTGCATTTTTGTAAATGATAATGAACTCATTAAGCGAAGGGGAGATGGAGTATAGGTGTCGATGCAAAATCAGGATATGGAAACTCACACCACCAGGTCCAGGAATAGCTGCTACCCCTCCACCATCAGACTCCTCAAAAAGAACTCAATGAGGGACTAATTTAAGGACTCTTTTGCACTTCATTATTTTTTTCCTCCCCTCTGTGTATCGCAAAGTCAATTTGTTTACATTGCTTTTTTTGTTTACTTGTGTATATTGTGTGTAGTTTTTTTGGCACTACTAATAAGTGTGCCTCACCCACAGAGGCAAGAATCTCAGGGTGGTATGTGATGTTGTGCATGCTCTCTGACAATGAATCTAAAGTAAAAAAATTTGAAGTAATAAAAATACTTCAAAAGTAATACTCTGAGAAAGTAATGTACAGAGAGAAATGCAAATGAAAAGTAAGAAAAATATTTAAAAATGTTAAATGTCAAATTTCAGAGTCACTTCAAATAATTTTCAACATGAAAGAACAAACCAAAACCTATTGTCCACTTTTGAAATCAGTTTGATTGACTATCAACCATGTTAAATGTCTACATTGTTTAAAAAGTAGTGCTACTAATGAAATGCTACACTTGCACCCATTTGGGGCCTCAAGTAATCCTTCCAAGCAACACTTGTGAATCTGCATCTGGTGCTCCTGTTGTGACCTCCTCTACATCGGAGAGACTGGAAGATTGTTTTGTTGAACATCTTCAATTTATCCATTGTAATAGCGGAGATCTTCCAGTGGTCAACCATTTCAATTCCATGTCCCATTTCCGCACCGATACGTCAGTCCATGGCCCCATCACCGCCAAACCGAGGCCACCTGCAAATTCAAGGAACATCTAATATTCTGCCAGGGCATTTTCCAATCAGATGGTGTGAACCTCAACTGCACTGGTTTATGTTAGGCCCCTCCCCTGTCTCCCTCTCTCTTTTTCTCTTTCTCTACCCCTCTGTTTCCTTTACACTATCTCCTAACCTTCTCCCCTCCATTCAGAGAGCTATCTTCTAATCCTATCACTTCCCAGTGTTTTACTTTTCTGCCCTCCCACCCACCCACATCCACCTGAGATCTCTTGCTGTTTCCCCAACCCTTCCCACCACTATTTTATTCAGATACCTGCTTTTTGCTGAAGGGCTCAGGCTCAAAATGTTGGGTACATATCTTTGCCACATAAGGAACATTGAGTGACTTGCTGAGTTTAGCCAGCACTTTTGTGTATTGATCTTGATATTGATTGTCAGACAACTTTTGCAGGGGGTTTACTAAGTGCAGCAAAGTGATGACTCACAGCGAGGTTCAGGTTCAAGGTTCAAGAACATTGTAAATGATGGCAATCTCCATTCTGTACGGGTATCTCTTCAACATGAGTTGCTAGACATTTCACAAAGAGTCATGAACCTTATTCAATGACTCTCTCCAGCAGAATCTGGACTGATGGACACATTGAGTTATGTGATTATTTTTTCCTATTATTGATCCAAATTATATTTTGGATTTCTAAAATTTTAGTTTCAAAGTAGAAGTTGAGCTTGCATTTACATTATTGCCTTGTATGACTTCATGTTGGCCAAAGTTTAAAATCTTCACGTATTTTGTTTGTGAAAGCATTGTCCAGGTCTCAAGATTAAATCTTTAATATTGCTAATGTAAAATAAATCCTTGTTAGTGACATATTTTAGAAGTACCTGCCCAATTATTAATAAAGGGAAACACAATTCATGGCAAATTCCCATGAAGGGCAATCAGATTATTGTTACATATTTTTGTTAGTATCACCACAATACCCAATGTTGTCTCTGGATATGCTAGAGAGTAGAGAGGTCCCACAACCCATGGTCACCTGTGCCAAGCAAGAGTATGGAGTCAGACTTGGAGAGCATGGAAATAGGCCCGTCGGTCAAACTTCAGCACATTGACACCATGCTGCCTCCCTGAGCTTGTTCTATTTACCTGCATTTGGGCCACATTCTTCTAAACTTTTCCTATCTGTGCATGTACCTATCCACATGTCTTTTAAATTTTATATCCACCTCCACTGATTCCTCAGGCAATTTATTCCACATATCCACCAAACACTGTGTGAAAAAGTTGCCTTTTAGGTCTCCTCTAATCTTAAACCTATGCCCCCAATTGTTCCAATATAACATGCTAAAATATTTCTTTGTTGTATATTTAAAGAATAAATATTGGCTAGGAAACTAGAGATAACTCTCCCATCCTTTTTGAAAATAGAGGACATGGTTTAAGATTGAAGGGGGAAAATTATAAGGGGAACATGAGGGAAAATTTCTTTACGCAGTGGGTGGTGGGGATGTGGAATGAGCTTCCGGCAGACGTGGTCGAGGCGGGATCATTGGTTACATTTAAGGAAAGACTGGATCATTACATGGATAGGAGGGGACTAGAGGGGTATGGACCGGGTGCTGGTCAG
This sequence comes from Narcine bancroftii, assembly GCF_036971445.1. Lineage (NCBI taxonomy): Eukaryota > Metazoa > Chordata > Chondrichthyes > Torpediniformes > Narcinidae > Narcine > Narcine bancroftii. The sequence goes on along the minus strand of NC_091474.1, from coordinate 132,234,784 downwards.
TGGGACGAGGAGGGTGGGGATTTGCTACGGCATGGACTAGTAGGGCCGAACTGGCCTGTTCTGTGCTGTAAGTGGTTATATGGTTATATGGTTATATGGATGCTTAATGACCCCTTGACCAAACAGTTCAGACACATCAGAATCCTTCTCCTCACAGTTTTTTGGGCCCATGTGTCAAAAATGGAACTTGAATCCCAAACCTTGTCACTTGGGGCAATCATTCCCACTCCCAATCATTATGACATGTTCCAGTTGTCCAGGACTGATGCTGCCGCCCACCTGATGCCGACAGTCCCTATCTGCTCTCACTGTGGCTCCCAGCAACCAAGTCCAAGCCTGAAGGTAGCGGGATCCTGGGCCCAGGAGTCAGCTGTCATTCGCCCACAGTCATGGGATGATCCCACTGCCTCAGTGCTGGTTCCTCTCCCCAGTCAAAACTCAATTCGTGTGACCCTTCACATCAATGCAAATCTCCTTTTGGGTGCCACAATTTTCTCAACCCTTCCAAATGTGCTTGAGGATATTCAAGAGGGAAGACTTTAAATTCTGCCTTCTGGTTGGGTTTATTTGTTTATTTAATGACAGTGTGTCTGAATGTGATCTTTATATCATTTTTATCCATAAAACTATTCAGAAATAATAGTTTAGATTATTAATATCAGATTGATTTAGTTATAAACTAACATTTGCCAAAAATCATGACTATGTAATCTGAGCAGACAATTTGCTCCACAACATGGGAAACTTACTGAAGAATTATCAAGTCCAGTTTATTGACATCTGATTGTACAAGTTCAACCCAATGAAACAGCATTCTCCACTCCTCAGTGTAAAGCATGCAGACACACAACCAGACAGAACACACATACAGACAAATAATACATATGCAAGATAAGTATTTCATCTATTTCAATAAATATTGTGTGGTACAAATGAGAATCTTAGATGGTTAGTGTGAGCAGTTCCTTTGGTTATTCAGCATTCTCACTGCCTGTGAGAAGAAGCTGTTCCTCAGCCTGGTGGTGCTGGCTCTGGTACTCCTGTATTTCTTCCCTGATGGGAGCAGCTGAAAGATTCAGTTTGCAGGGTGGAAGGGGTCCTCAATGATTTTGTATGCCCTCTTCAGACAATGATCCAAGTAGATCACATCTATAGGGGAGAGGGAATCTCCAGTGATCCTTTCTGCCATTCTTATGATCCTGTGGATTGACCTCAGATCCATTTCTCTGCAGCAACTGTACCACTCTGAGATGCAGCCAGCCAGGACACACTCGATAGAGGTTATGTAGAAGGTTCACATAATGGTGGACAGTTGCTTTCCCTGCTTCAGTTGGATTGTAGTCTTTGTTGTACCTTCCTGACAAGTGAGGAGATGTTGAGTGTCCATGATAGGTGACCAGTTGAGTGAATTTCAAGGAACTTGGTGCTCTCCATTCTCTCTACACCAGAGTTGTTGATGTGTAGTGAAGGGTGATCATTCCTGATCCTCCTGATGTCCATGATCATCTCCTTCATCTTGTCTTCGTTGAGACTCGGGTTGTTATTCTCGCACAATTTCACGAGATTTTCAACTTCTTCTCTGTAGTGCGTCTCATCATTGTTGCTGATGAGTCCAACTAACTGTCATGTCATCTGCAAACTTGTTGACACTCTTGGACCTTGATCTGGTGATGCAGTCATGGATCAAAAGTGTGAACAGGAGTGGGCTGAGCACACAGCCCTGAGGGGTGCCAGTGCTCAACTTAGTGGTGCACGATCAATGTTAGTGTTCATAGATTAACACATCAAGGTTCCTTCTGAAACTGTGCTCGTTGTTTCCTTATCTAAATCACAATCACGATTCTATTCCACACATTTTACTGCAGTAGAATTATTTGCAATTTATGCTTTTGTGTAGTCCCCTCAGATCTCTCTTTCCAAAACAAGCTCCTAAATTCTGCTGCACTCAATCCGTCATCTGATGTTGAGTAGTCTGTTTCTGATGCTTATTCAATTAGCAACTTCACTCAAATTGAGATTTCTTTGTGCCAGCAATTAATTATAAACTATTTAAGAAGAATATGTTGATGATTTTATTGTCCACAACTCACAAAGGAAACCTCTCTAAATTAATTGAAATCAGAGATGATTGTGGACTTCAGGAAAATCAGGAATGACCACCCTCCACCCCACTTTAATAACTTTGTAGTAGAGAGAGTAGCGAGCACTCAGTTCTTGAGAGTACACTTAACAAACGGGGCGGGGGGGGGGTGAGGTGCGGGGAAAAAAAATTAAATTTAACAAAAGAAAAAAAAATTTAAAAAGAAAAAAAATTTAAAAAAGAAAAAAAACATTTAATAAAGAAAAAAAAGAAAAAAAAACAGAGTACACCTAACAAGTGACCTATCCTGATCACACAACACCCCCTCACAAGCCAAGAGCAGCATTGACTGCACTTTCTGAGAAGACTGAAGCAGGCAAGGCTACCAGCCACCATGTCAACCTTCTACCGGAACTCTTTTGAGAGTGTCCTGGCCAGCTGCCACACACTGTAGTACAGTTGTTGTGGAGAAGTGGATCAGTGGTCAATCTATAGAGCTACCAGAGTGGTAGAGAGGATCACTGGGGTCTCCCTCCTTCCTCCCCCACCCCCAACCATCGACATGACCTATCAGGATCATTGTCTGAAGATGGCACACAAAATCATAGAGGACCCCTGCCACACCACACACAGCATCTTTCAACTATTCCTGCCAGGAAAGAGATACAAGATTATCAGAGCCAGCACCACCAGGTTGAGAAACAGCTTCCCATGGGCAGTGAGAATGCTGAACTATTAAATGAACTGCTCATACTAATCATCCAAGCAACTATTATTTATCAAACAATATTTATTTATTTTTATATATGTCTATTTGTCCTGCCTATGTATTGCTTGCCCGTATGTGTGTTATATCTGGTTGTGTGTCTGCGTGTTTTGCACCAAGGACCAGAGAACGCTGTTTTATCTGGTTGTACTTGTGCAATTGGATGATAAATAAACTTGAATTTGAACTTCAACTGTTCTGCATCTTTTTTTCCTTTTTGCTGCTGAAGATGGGGATGTTCGGTGTCTCTTTTTGCTTGTGACATGGAACTGACAGTTTAATAATTGCCATGATTCTGCAATTAATTATCAGGTTATAATTTCAAAAGGAAATTTGCTTTATCTTACAGAGACATCACATGTCCCCAGTATCCATGTGATTCATTATTATTTTGCAATGTTTCGAACTTGCATAATAGATTTCAGGTTCAGATTTCAATTTATTGTCAGAGTGCACATACATCAGATAAAACCCCGCAGGTGAGGCAGAATTAAAAGGGAGTGTAAAAAAACCTGACTCAATGTACACATGTAAACTCATAAAGAAATGTAATTAAACTGCAAAAACAGAAAAAGAAAAAAAAACAACAAAGTGCAAAAGTAAGGGTCCTTGAACAAGTCCCTGATTGAGTTTGTTGTTGAGGAGTCTGATGGTGGAGGGGTAGCACTGACCCTGAACCTGGTGGTGCGAGTCTTGTGGCACCTAAACCTCTTTCCTGTTGGCAGCAGATGAAATGTCTCATGGTATGCCTCACATTGTCCAGAATGTCAATGTCATTCATGTGCTTTCAGTTTCTGAGCTTTCAACTGTTCATTCAGAGGAGAAGCTCCCATTTGTTTTAGCTTATAAAGGGCAGATTCAACTGTTGCACACATTTCAACTCAGCTGTCTGCGCCAGAATATGTTTATTGCTTTATACCCTTTACCTGTTGTACAGCTCACATCTTATTCAAAAAAGAGGCAACCAAATACAATATTCTACGAGATGTGAATTGTGATTTCTCTTTCCTCTGTCATGTCATACCAATCTTCATCGATGTAATAAAAGGCCTTTTATTTATAAATTAATAATTTATTAAAGATGATCATTGTCAGAAAGACTATTATTTGTTATTTAAGTAAAATTTTGAGAAATCGGCGGTTAACCTTTGTTAACCTCTGTAGCCCTTCTGCATGTTAAGTTGTAAGGGTGATATTTCTTTACAGAAACTACTCTTCTTCTTGATGTTAAAGTTCAGGGTTTGTGGGGGGGGGGGGTGGTTCTGTTGCAGAGAAGCCAAGGAAAAGAAACATTGTCCTTTTTTCAGGTAGCACACACAACAGCTATTATGCGGTGATGGTGGATTATGTGATGAGTCAACTAGTGCTTGTCATGGCATGGATGGCTTCAGCCTTCCAATCACACATGCTGTTAATAACACTACCCGACGGATGCCTGTGCCTGAATCAGGAATGTTAACATTTATGTCTTGTGCCAATCTGTCTGATGAAGCAAGTTCTTGGTTGTGACAAAGTGTGCTCCAAGCATTTGGGAGGAAGAAGACCTCACCTGATGTTATTCTCTTCTTGCTAGAGATTTGCATTTATTTCCACTGTGGCTTTGAAGGTACTCAAGCAGAACATGATGTCTTCAGTGGGAAATGGACCAGGCTTTTTCAAGGTTGGTGTAGATGTCCACCTGAGCCTCATCCACAGCCTCTAGGGTTGAGGCATGTGCAGTGTGCTTTGGTTCCATGTTAGAATGAGCTGAAGTGTCATGTCTCAATATTTTTCCCCATGCTGGAAAATCTTCTGGAATTTAAACTTGCACCTCTGAATTAAAACAAAGTACACAATGAAGCATGTTACTCTAGTTTTGTCCAACAGAGGCAGAAAGTGTCTTGGACTTTCCACACTAAACATTGTTGCCATATCATAGCCTTGAAACAGTGATGATTATTCACAACCATTAATACTTATGTAACACTCCTTTTAAAAATGAAAGATCAGAATTAAAAAATGCATCCAAGTAAGTTGTTCTCTGTCACACCTGTTCATCAAAAATTACCAAACACAGATTTGGTGATTCCTTTGCGAAACACCTTTGCTCGGTCTGCAAGGGCAATCTAAGCTCCCTGTTTTCAATCCATCCTGTCTGTTTGCAAACTTCTTCCCTGCCACCATGAGACCCAATGTAAAGTTGCATTTTACCTCAATGACTACCATTATTAATAATGCATTAAGTCATTTTTCCTTATCCTATCACACCCTCTGCTTTTGTTTTACATTCCTCCTTTTTCCTCTTTCCAAGTTCCAATGAAGGGTTGCAGACCTTTATTGTCTTGAATCAAACCTACTGATCTCTTTCTGCAGCTCTGCACATTGTATTTTTGTGTTCTGTCTTCCTTGTTGTACCATCTATGAGATGCTTACTGGTCTATTTGCAAAAGACCTCTATCAAAGCATGTTGACACTTATGACAATGAATTTGAACTGGAATGTTTTGATAAGCTCTCCCTGACTTTCTGTCATCTGCAGCTTTTTTCTTTTGAATTTCAACAACTTCAGATCAGTCATGCATCCGAGAATAAACCCTTTTGCCCCACACACTATGCTAAGTTGGTATCTTACTTGTCCCATCTGCTTGCATCTACTCCATATCATTCAAAGCCCTTCCTATCCGCATCCATTACCTTCTGTCTGGATGCTTTGGAACCTTCTGAAATCATTCAGATAGTCAGCTCTCCCATTATTTGCCATGATCATGCTCTGTCAGTTCCCATGTTCCTTCTCAGCCGATCTGTCTTAACCAAAATTCACATGGTCTTTTGTCTTCCAAGACACCTCTATCACCAGCTCTATTTGGAAACTGTAACTGTTCATTCTTTCCCCCAGTTCTAAGGAAGGATCTCTGACCCAATCTTTACCTGTTTTTTTTCTTTCCACTGATTCTGCTTGTCCAGCTGACTTCTTCCAGCATTTTCTTTTCTGATTCCAACAATTGCTGCTTTGTTTTCCATCACTTTTTCTGCTTTAAGTCACAGAATGCCCAATACCCAGTGCAGTTCCTTCATCAGTATCTATCTAGTCGACTCTAATTTAACCTCATTTTATTTCCTTCTGCATTTTGAGATTTTTTTGGCCTTGTCATTGATTATTGCTGTTTCTGTACAATGATAATTGATGCACCATTGTGAGAAATGGAAAAGATATTCTGTAGCTTTAATAATAATGTCTCAATGTAATTTTCTGAATGATAGTCTGGTATCATAAAATAAACTAGAGCTGCACAGTTTGCAGACTGTGTTTTTATTTTCAAAAATAAAATGCAGGGAAGTTCCTGATAAGCTATGAATCAGTAGAGTGATGATGTGAAAGAAGTATATCCAACTCGTCTGGATCACTTGATTTTCTGACAAAGGTACAATGTTTTCACCAGATTTACCTTGTTTCCCATGCTTCATTTCTTTTTGCCTGCCTATTTCATACAACATTTGGTTGAACTTTACCTTCTCATACTTTATCTTTCCCTACTCTTGACCCCTGATTGCTCATTATGTATGATTTTTTTTTGTAATAAAGAAACTTGGGTTATTTTTTAACAATATTAGCTGCAGCACACACAACCTCGTGGAGACATCCATTTTGAAACTGCTGCTCGCTGCAACAATTTATCTCTGACTCCCTCTAGTGGTCAGGATTATCATTAGCACTCTATCATTACATTCCCCTTTCCTGGAGATGTTTAATCTAACAACGTGACACACTAATACAGTATTAGTTTCAATTTAAAGTTCAACATATACATAAACACAAACATCAGCAGCACAAACTTTTTAAGTCTGCAGTTCTTCTTCTTTTAGAGATTCAGTCTGTCAAATGCTTTGATAACACGTGTGGATCTTCTTAACACAGGTGCTTGTGTCGACTCTGCTGGTCCAGCACTGGTGGTGTTTCCTCTGTTGCTGTGCAGGCTGGATCTTCTGCATTTGTCTGTTCTTGCAGTATCTTTTGCATTTTCAGCAGGCTCTTTCGATTTCTCCTCTGTATTTGACCATCCTCTGTTCTGACAGTGGATTTACTTCCTCCAGACTTTTTGTTGCAAGTGTTGGAATCCCTGAGTCTCCCTGTGTCATGTTGTGCCAGTGGCTCTAATCTTCTTGATGACTTGTCACAGTTTGATTTTTGTCTCTATTGCAGAAGCTTTTGTTTCTGTTCGACATCTCTGTTCTTGTTTGGATCTGCAGAGTAGGGAAGTGTAGTGTGTAGTCTACATCCCATCAGAAGCTCAGTGCGTGACATGCCATGTTCAGGTGATGAAGCTTTGTAACTCATTAGAGCTAGATACAGATCTGAGCCACTGTCTGGTGCTTTCTTAAGCAACTTTTAACTAGGTGAACTCCTTTCTCTGGTTCACTGTTTGACTATGGATGCAGAGGACTTGAATTTACATGTCAAAAATCATAATTTTCTGCAAAATTCTGGAATTTTCTACAGCGATAGCTTGGTCCATTGTCATTGTAGACAGTTTGAGGAATTTCATGTTTTGCAAAGATCGATTTCAGATATTTGATCACATAAGTAGCAGACATATTATGAAGCAGCGCAATCTCAGGATAGTCAAATAATTAGTCAATGACCAGCAAGCAATTACTTCCATCCATGTGGAACAAATCAATCCCAACTTTCTGCCATGGTTCTGCTGGTATGTTGATTATTATCATGGGTTCCTTTGTCTGCTTTGTGTGATGTTTCAAACAGGTCTCACAGTGGACAACATTTATCTCTGGCCAATAAACAACAGTTCTGGTCCTCCTTTTGCATTTTTCCATTCCAAGGTGCCCCTCATGCACCCTTTTCAGCATCTCTTGTCACAGTGATTGAGGAATAATAATTCTGCTCTGTCTGAGTAGAAACCCATTGACAAGACTCAGCTCATCGCTGATGTTGTAATATGGCTGACATTCACCTCCAGGCCATCCTTCATTCAGGTTCTTGATGACCTTCTGTAGGACTATATCCTTTTCTGTTTCAGCTTGGATTTGCCTGGATTTCATGTCAGATAAGGGAAGAGATTTAGTGTTCAGGTTCATGTGAAGATTCACATCTGTCTCTGGAATTCTCATTGTGTGCTTTTTCACTCAGTGTCGTTGCCTTGGATAACACATCAGCTATCACAATAAGTTTCTCTGGTGTGTACACCCTCTTGATAGGTTTAAGTTTTCACATGCTTTGTCACCCAGCAGTGATTCATGTCTATCTGAGGTGGTGCTCTTTATCTTTAACTTTCACTTTGAGTTTACATGTACCTTTCGTGTTAATGGTCTGTCCATCGTAGGCTTTGAACTGTGCAAGATTTTCATGGAGGTATGGCTTTATCTTCATTGTCCTGATGTTGCACTCACACATCAAATTGACCTTTGTCCTAGCTTGAACACACAAACTCCTTGCAGGCAGCTTCAATAGTTCTTCCAATCAACAACATTCCATCTCTCTGAAGATCATTAAGTCTTCCCATTTCAACCATTGTCAGATCAGCATAAGGTTGTTGCTTTTTTAAAATATTTTAATATTTTTTAATGTCCTCTATTCGTAGCTTTCATCACTCACCCACTTCTCTACATTGAAATAAATGTAGATTCCTGTTTGACAGACCAGAAAATCCATTCTAATATAAAATAAAATCAGCTGTTCTCATTATTGGATCTCTTTAGCTTTCTGCCCAATCAGGAGGAATAATTTAATTTTGTTTTTGTGCCTAGTGATTTGTCTCATGACTTATTTTCAGTTCCTAGTAGTTTGACAAAATGTGCCTCGTGTAGGAAGAAAAAGCACCAAATATAAATAATTTGCAGAACATTTGCCACCAATTGTTATGGCTTTGCTGCTACAGTACTTTGTAATGAAGCTCAACCTCTGCTTGTCATGAACTCCTGAAAGACAGACTGGAGAACCATGACTGATGCAATTACCTTGGGATTAGATTATCAACTCTGAACTGGTTCTGGGGAGATATCACTGCTACTACAGGTACTGGCCTGGTTTCACAGGGGAGCACTGTAACAAGATAATCTTCAGGCTCATAACATCTCTCACAGGAAACCTATCCAAATGATCAAATAGAAGGAAAAGTAATTGAAGAAATCATTATCAGTGCCGACAATGTTGGAACACCATCTTGTGGCGGTCAGTAGATGTACTGCCATTTTTTGCATCTTGACAAAAAGGATTTAGTTTAGCTTAGCCTTCATTAAGTATTGTAATAATTTCCAGTTGATTAATAATGGGAGGATTTATTGTTAAAATTTTCAGTGCTCAAATCAAGTTAGTGGTTGAAATATGTTTTTTATGTATATTTGTTTGAAGGAATGCAATGAAAATAGACTTAACTACTTTAAAGTATTTCTTGTTTTAAGAGCTTCAACTGAACTGATGACCTACTGTTGATATAGAGGTTATCATAAGTTAGAATTACACGTCCAGTTTGGTAAAGTCTATTGGACAGTAACAAATGAACTGTTGATATTTTGCTGTCGTGCTATCTACTTCAATGTATACCCACTTGGCAGTAGTGATAAGGAGGAGGGACAAGTTTTGCGATTCTTGACCTTGTATGTACTTAATCAGCATATTTCTTGTGACAGCACAGTGATGGGTACAATAATATAAAATCTATCTTGGCAATCATTTTTTTTAAAATAAAGAGAATCCTCAAAGGAATACAGGAGGTTTCACAGCAGGGATTTGTAGTTTGGGCAGCTAGTTGGAAGATAACTTCCAATCAAAGTGTACAGCAGAATTTACTATTTTCTACTTAACACTGATTAAATACCTGTTGGCATGGAGCCACCTTTCGAGATCAAATCTGTCCATTTGACAGTCATGAATGTCCGACACTTCATGTCAGCTGGGCCTCCAAAATTCTTAATAAAAGTCTTGGACATAAGGACATAAGAAAGCGAAGCTGGGGAAGGTCACTTCCATTCTAATGCCAGCTCTGCCATTCAATGCTATTGTAGCTGATCTTTCACCTTAGTTCCACTTTCCTGCATTAATTCTATATCGCTTGATTCATAGTCTTGGGCACCTTTCAGGACACATCTCAAGGCACCAACATTATCCCTGCAAAATCCTCCAACTTCACTTCATCTCTCAAAACACCAAAATCAGACAATTTTTTGTGATTTAAAACCTATTATTTTTTGACTAAAATGAAATACATTTTCCGAAACCATACATTCTATCTTTCATTTTCCTACCATTCACTGAGCCTGTCCACATCTCCCAACAACTCCCTGCAGCTACCTTAGAGGCCACACTACCAACTTGCATTTGATGAAAAGCAAACCTGGATATATTACATTTCATACAGAATATAGAAAAACTGGGATCCACTGATTTCTATGGTGCCCCAATTGGTCACAGACCTGCAAGCTAAAAATGACTCAGTCATCTCTATTCTGTTTTCTGTGATAAATCCTCATTCCTGAACAGTATCTTGTCTCCAAAACCATGTACTCTCATTTTGTTTCGCAATTTATTGTAAGACACTTGATCAGGAGTTGTTCTGAAACACAAAATGCATCGCATCAACTAGGTTGTTCTTATTTTACTGTTAGTAATCTCAAACAAAAACCTCTGTAAACGTCTCATATTTCCTGTTGTAGACCCTGGGCCATTTTATTTTCAGACCAGCGACAGGACTAAACCTATGGGGGGAAAGAAATGATCATGCTGAAGTAGAGCAAGGAAAACTGACAGCTATGTGGGAGGCACTGAAGCATCATTGGGAAAGGTGACAGCTATCAAAAGCACAAGAGCCACACACTGGAAGCCAGTGGGCTCACAGAACCTGCTGTCAACCTCTATCCACTAATGGGAGAGGTGAAGGCTGAGGCAGTTGAAGAGCCCAGCCCACTGAGTTTTAAACAGGCTGTTAGTTGGTCGGTTGGTGGGAGGGAAGTCGGTCAGAGTGTCGGTGTGCTCACCCAGTAGAAAGGAGTCTGAGCTACTTGTTTGTGGATGCCAGCACTGTTGTCCTGGCAGCAGCTTTTGCCATTCTAATATCTAGAATGTGTGTGTGCATGCATGCATGTCTCCAACCTGGGCTTCCCCAGTCCCCTTCCAAGAGGAGAACTTTGTATGACAGGAGTTACTTGATGTCCTAGACAGGGTGTTTGGAGGGGAAGACCAATGTGACAGAGGGTCACTTGCTTACCTTAAAGTGGGATTCGGAGGCGTGAATCTCGTGTAGTGACTAGGAAGTCACTGGGTGAAGATTCCCATGTGAAGAAATCAAAGCTGGTCACTGCCACATCTGAAACTCAAGTAAGTCTAAGTCTACAGTGATCATAGGTCTACAGTGATCATGGCCATCTGTCTCCATGTTCAAGTAGAAGACCAGCATGCAACCAAACTAAGAATCCCAAGTCTGGAGTCCAGATTCTGTGAGCTGTTCCTTTTTTGACTAACGGACTTGACGTGACTGACTTGAGGTTTTGTTTTGGGAGTTTTCTTTGGGGTATTTTGAGCTTGGACTGTAATGGTCTGGGTTTTTTTTTTCTCCCCCATATACAACTTACAAATATCTGTTGTTAAAGTCAAGCTGCCATAAAGGCTTATGTTCAGGTGTTAAGTTTATGGAGGTAATTCTGTTATTGTTAATTTGTTAATAAATTTGTGTTAAATCTAACCCATCTGTTTATGCGTTTCTCAGTTGTTGCTGGTAAGGCGTAGCATCCCTTTCATAAAAGAATTTTGATTCTTCAGATATGCTCCCTTCTGTCATTGGGATTTATTGCAGAATCTGTGAGATTTTGGAAAGTGCAACCAATCTATGTCCAATAGATATCACCAAAGCCCTTGAATGTCGTCCATCATGCTGTGGGAATTTATTATATTTTACTTCCTCTAATTTCTCTGATTTATTTATACTTCCCTTTCAATCTAGGCCATTAATTCTACTCTAGTTCCATGGAGCTTTTTATTTTGAAGAGAGAGACACCAACTTGTTTCTTGTCTTTACCTTGTCCTATTCCCCAAAATAATTTCTCCCATCTCTGTCTGTACATAAGCATTCTTTCACTGAAATATAAGCACTAATTCTAATTATTTCCAGTGTCCTTCCCTTCATTAACAATCCAATTGCCTTTGGCATGACTAGGATCATTTTGTTCATTCATCTGTTTGATGCATGCTCATCTAACAGATGTCTATTATAAAAATCTCACCCTTGCATTGCCTCACTCCTCCTCACCTCTGTTAACTCCAAAAATTCTGGGCTCTGCTAATTCTGAGCTTTTGCTCTTAAGTTTTATATCTTTCCACCATTGATGGGTGTGCTGAAGTTCAAATATCTGGAATTCCTTCCTTGTGTTTTCATGAGCTGTGGCTCAGTTGTTAACTCTCTCACCAGTGAGTCAGAAGTTAACTTGCTCAAGAGTATTCATGATCTCAAACAAGACCCGTGGGGTTTTTGCCATTGTCTTGGCTGATATTTCTGCTGCACTAAAACTTACTCATTATCACAATTCTGTTATTTGCACCCTGCCATATTTCATTGGCTGCTCTGTATCTTGAGTTACAGGAGTATCAGTAAACTATGTGTGTTAAGTTGGTTCTTAACTTGAAGCCATGGATCATTGTAGAATGTATCATTGAAGAAACAGGCAGGGTTAAAAAAGTAACATCGAGCCTGCTCTGCCATTCAATAAGATCATGTCTGATCTAATTTATGACCTAACTCCATCTACCTGCCTTCTCCCCATATTTTGTAAGAATTAATTCAGAAGATGTGGGCATTGCTAACAAATGACTTTTAGTACCCATGTGAATGCCCATGAGCGACAATGGTGGGCCTTCAGCTTGAAATGTTGCAGTTCACCTGATGGTTTTTGTGATGCAAATGGAAGGCTTGCTTTAATGTCACAGAACCATAGAATGTTACAGCACAGAAACAGGCCCTTTGGCCCTTCTGGTCTGGGCCAAACTATTGATGCATGATCAATTAACCTCAAGACTGAAGTACAGAAACTGAAGGCTTTTCTTAATTAGAGATGGCCAGCATCTCTTGAGTTGCTGGCTCATGTCACAGAACCATAGAATGTTACAGCACAGAAACAGGCCCTTTGGCCCTTCTGGTCTGGGCCAAATTATTGATGCATGATCAATTAACCTCAAGACTGAAGTACAGAAACTGAAGGCTTTTCTTAACTAGAGATGGCCAGCATCTCTTGAGTTGCTGGCTCACACTGACCTGGCGTCAGGGTTATGGCATAACAGCCATTATGGGGAATAAAGGTGAGGAGTCACAAGCCGGTCAGTGAGAGCAGGGTCAAACATATAAGGTCAAAGTATTTACATACACGTGGTTTCACTACAACTATTATTCTGCCCAGTCCCACTGATGTGCACCCATTCCATAGCCCTCCATACACCTCTTATCCATGTACCTGTCCAATTTATTCTTAAATGTTAACAATGAGCCCACATTTACAACTTCAACTGCTGGTTCATTCCAAACTCCCACCACACTCTGTGTGAAGAAGTTCCCCCTAATGTTTCCCATAAACTTTTCCCCTTTCATCCTTAACCCATCTCCTCTGGTTTGTATCTCACCTGCCCTCTGCTTTAACCCAGCAAGCCCTTCCTCCTCTTTAATCTTTCGAGGCTCCATACCTCACTGCTTGTTTCCCTTACTTCGCACAGCTCTTTGCCAGCTTCCTGAGTAAGTACTGATGGCAGAGTAAATACTTTAGGACATTTTTAGCTGTCAACTCCATTGGTGAAAAGAAATATTCTCAATTCAACAATCAGATTTCAGTTGATTGGCAAATAAAACAGAGGAAACACGATCCTCTTCACAATGAAATGCTCAAAATGGAATTTTTTGTTTACTTAAAGTAAGAATAAATTGTTAGAAAATGAGGAAGGAAGCAGGTGGTGAGACTAACCAGTCAAATCTCTGGACACTTAGTGGGAATACGGAAGAATAAAAGAAGACCAGAAAGACAGGAGCATTATGTTAGACATTTGGGATAAAAGTAACCAGTTTCCTTGCTTGGCATTTCATGAGTGAACTTCTTCTGCATCAGTGAGACCAAACACAGATTGGGTGATGACTTTGGCAAAAACTGATGCTCTGTTTGTCAGTCCAAGTTTGAGCTTCCTGTCACTAACCATTTTAGCTCCCCGATTATTCCTGCACAATATACCTTTTATCCGTGGTCAGGGTGCAGCCAAACGTAAATTTGAGGGAAAACACATGATATCATCATGTTCCTTATGGTTTGAACATTGATTTTTCTTATTTTTGATAACTCCCACCCCTTCTGGTTTTCACCTTTTCTTTAAATACTCCTGCAGATTTTTTTACCCTATTTTTTGACTTCTCAGTAAATTTTTCTTCTCCTTTCTACCCTTTCTGGAGGACTCTTCCTCTACCTGTCTCTCATCTCACCATTTATTCTATAACCTATCATTCTCTCTGCCCACCTCCACATTCTTTCCCCCCTTTAGGAACTTTTCACTTTCATCTCAAGAAACATAGACTGATCATTTCTATCCAAGGATGCTGCCTGGCCTCCTGTAATTTTATGATTGTTCAAACAGCTTGTCGATCCATCAGATTTTTAAAAAAATTATTACTTCCTGCAGCTGACTTCAACCCAAGTCAAATTGTCATTCTGCCTTGGTGTGATTTTCAACAAGGATTCTGTTGAATACAACTCCAAACCTCCCAGATTACCAGTCCAGCAACACAGTAAGGACATGGCAATCCTCAGAAGCTGTTCTAATCCCCATGTGAGATTAATTAAAGGCATGCAGCTGACTGCAAGAAAGTGATCTGTCAAGTAAATACTTCTTAAACCTGAAGAAATACATAAATGCTTTTTAAACTTTATCCTGCAATCCAGAGTCTGATGGACAGGAAATATATAAAATTAAATATAAATATGCATTACATACAGTTCTCAAGAGTTTGAAGACTGAAATTTACAATGCTGTGGCTTACTTTGCAGAATTCCGAGTAAAAGGGTGCAAACAAGTTTTGCATGTGTTTGTCCTTGCAGCTTGAGGTAAGATAAGGGAAGAATAGCCAGAGACAGACATGTGCAGAGAAGCAGACCAGGGTCGTGGTTTCCATATAGGCAGTAATAATAAAATGGACACCAGCCTGGAGAATGTGACTGGAGGCTGTAGCTACAATATGAGGTATGGTGATATGGGAGAATGAAAACTAGAAAAGCTAGAGCAATAAGAAATGTACTGATGATCATGAGATTTCAAGGTGTAAAATGTCACATTTACCTCAACCATTTCATGCTCAGCGAAGGTTAATGATGCTGATCATTCACTTGATGAAACTGAGAAAATGCTGCTCCTGCTTGGTGATAATTGATCTTTTCATTGCAATTCTACACTCTGTAATTGTGTTCTTTACACCCCTGAATGCATGTTAGAAATAATCTTTTGGTCTGCTCACAGAACAAACCTCACTGTGGTTGGGTATTTTGTGACAAATAAACTTGAATTTCATCACATGATTAAATGGTTTTCTGGATTTAAAGGTTAATCGCACTTTCCTCACTCCCAAGAACAGCAGAACCCACAGTTAATGCAAACTAAGCCAGGACATGGTAAATTCAGAATTAAACCATTGGACGATTGCTTCTGAGGGTAGCTTTTCACTCCATACATGAGGATTCCTGAGCACAGTTTGAGAGAACATTTAATGTTGATTTGTCCAAGTATAAATGAGATAGAATTATTCAAGAAAGTAAACTAAAGTAAAAACAGAAAATGTTCTAAATACTCAGCAGGTCAGGCCATATTTGTAGTAGCAGAAACAGGGTAAATGTTTCTGGCTGAAGACCCTTTGTCAGAATTGGGATGAGAAAATAGAAGCTCGATTTAGTAATATGGGTGGAGGTGGGCAAGATGACTTTGGACATACGGTTTCTAAAGATCTTTCCATCACAAAAATGTCCCTCATGTTTTAGTCAAATGGTAGATTAATTGGCAAAAATTATGGTAAAAATATATTGGGTCAAGCAGCATCTGTGGAAAGAGAAACAACATTAAATGTTTCATCTTAATGACTTTTCACCAGAATTGGAAAGGGTTAAGAAATATAGAAGTTTTAAGGTGCAGTGAAATTGGGAAGGAGAGGAGAGATTAAAAAAAACAATTATGAGGAGTTGAATTGTGAGGTCAAATGGAAGAGCAAAGCATGCAATAAATGCCAGTACCTTTAGGAGCATTGATGTAGTGTATAGAGGGATCTTGGTGTACTTGGTGCCTGAAAGTGGCATCACAAGAGGATAGAATGGTAAAGAAGGCATACAGTGGTGGTTCTCAACTTTTTTCTTTCCACTCACATTGCCACTTTAAGTATTCCCTATGCCATTAGTGCTCTGTGATTAGTAAGGGATTGCTTTAGGTGGTATGTGGGTGGAAATAAATTGTTTGAAAACCACTGTTTTAATCATACCTAATTGACTCATTATGTGCACAGTTTCATAACTCCAAAGGAAATGGGCCAATGACAATTTATCTCAAGCAAAATATTTCAGTAACAATTGGGTCTGGAGCAGTGATTCTCAACCTTCCCTTCCCACCCATATACCACCTTAAGCAATTCCTTACTAATCATAGAGCTCTTATAGCATAAGGATTACTTAAAGTGGTATGTGAATGGAAAAAAAAAGGTTGAAAACCACTGGCATACAGCATGTCTGCCTTCAGCATTTTGAGTGTTGAATATAAAAGTTCCAAAGTCATGTTGCAGCAATTATAAAATCTCAGTCAGGACACACATGGAGGATTGTGTGCAGTTTCAACTGAGGTATTCCAAGGAAAGGAAAGTCATGATGAATGGACAATGACAGATTGGCCTGTTGACCCTAACTGAATATTAAGTGGGAATCTAAAACAAATTGTATTAGAGTCTCCCGAAAGGGCACTAATTTTGTGAGGTGATCATGGGTTGGGTGGATATAGCATATTGCAGTTTTGATCCCAGGTGTATGGCTTGCAAGCTGATCTTAACATGGGGAAGAAATGGGAGTGCGAGTGGTCATCTCAGAATCCTAACAAGGATAAAGGTAAAATGAGGTCAGGCACCATCCGTTGATTAGGATCAGAATTTATTGTCATGAACCTGTCTTGAAATTTTTTTTGCTTTGCAGCTGCATTACAGTGTAAACATTTATATAAAGCACCTTACAAAATAAATAAAAATAGTGCAAGAAAAAGTCAAAGTGAGGCAGTGTCTATGGTTCATAGTTCATTCAGGAATCTGATGGCTGAGAGGAAGAAGCTGTCATTGTGCCACTGAATGCTCATCTTCAGGCTCCTGTACCTTTTTCCCAATGGTAACATAGTGAGGAGGGCATGGCCTGGGTGTTCAGGGTCTTTGAGAATAGAGGCTACTTTCTTAAGACACAGCCTCTTGTACATGTCCTCGATGAAGTGAAGACTGGTGTCCATGATGTCTCATGGTGATTAAACAACCCCTTGGAGCTTTTTCTTTTCCTGAGTGTTGGCAACTTCATACCAGACACTGATGGAACCATCCAGAATGCTCTCCATGAAACAGCTGTAGATGTTTCTGAGAGTCTTCAGTGACATACTGAATCTCCACAAATTCCTCAAAAAGTGTAGGTGCTGGCGAGCCTTGTTCATGATTTGATCAACATGGAGGCTCCTGGACAGATCCTCAGGGATGCTGACATACAGGGATTTGAAGGTCTTGGCCCTCTCCGCTGCTAATCCTTCATTGAGGACTGGTTTGTGTTCTCCTGACTTCCTCCTGAAGTCCACAATCTTCTCCTTGGTTTTACTA